>NW_024061747.1:0-95016 GCF_016432855.1 Salvelinus namaycush | reverse complement strand
CAGAGTGACTCCTCATTCAGAAACTGGTGGCCAGAATGGCTTTTAACAGATCAGAGATACAACTGCACTCTGGTGTCGTCTTATCCTTCTGATCCTTCTTATTCTAAATGGATAAATCATCCCTGTGATAACGCCTTTCCTTTCATCTGCTATGGTAAGTTACCATATTCTCCACCTGATCTACCTGATACTATGATGATAGGAGAACTCTAAAGTTGCCCCATGATTCACTACTGTCATTGTTGGATTGTATTCTCTTGTAGGCCCAGCTGTGGAGACCCCTGAGAAACCCCAACTGAAGAGACAGGTGGTGAGAATGAAGATGACCCCAAAGGATCAAAATCTGAACCTCAGTGATCCTGCTGTTCAGGACGCCATCTTACAAGAGGTGAGTTTCACCCTGTTCATGAAGAACCAACTCAGTAATGATACCAACTGTACAGAGCTCTTCTCTGGTCTGGGTCCTAGTCTGTTGTGGATTACCTCCTCTCTGGACTCGGGCCTAGTCTGTTGTGGATAATCTCTTGTCTGGTCTGGGTCCTAGTCTGTTGTGGATGACCTCTTGTCTGGTCTGGGTCCTAGTCTGTTGTGGATGACCTCTTGTCTGGTCTTGGTCCTAGTCTGTTGTGGATGACCTCCTCTCAGGTCTGCGTCCTAGTCTGTTGTGGATGACCTACTCTCTGGTCTGAGTCCTAGTCTGTTGTGGATGACCTACTCTCTGGTCTGAGTCCTAGTCTGTTGTGGATGACCTCTCTCTGGTCTGGGATCTAGTCTGTTGTGGATGACCTCCTCTCTGGTCTGGGTCCTAGTCTGTTGTGGATGACCTCCTCTCTGGTCTGGGTCCTAGTCTGTTGTGGATGACCTCCTCTCTGGTCTGGGTCCTAGTCTGTTGTGGATGACCTCCTCTCTGGTCTGGGTCCTAGTCTGTTGTGGATGACCTCCTCTCTGGTCTGGGATCTAGTCTGTTGTGGATGACCTCCTCTCTGGTCTGGGTCCTAGTCTGTTGTGGATGACCTCCTCTCTGGTCTGGGTCCTAGTCTGTTGTGGATGACCTCCTCTCTGGTCTGGGTCCTAGTCTGTTGTGGATGACCTCCTCTCTGGTCTGGGTCCTAGTCTGTTGTGGATGTCCTCCTCTCTGGTCTGGGTCCTTGTCTGTTTGTGGATGACCTTCTATCCTGGCCGTGACCCCACTCTCCAAGGGTGTCTCAGAGACAGTGGGATATCCAAAAACACATGACTAATACAGAGTGAAATATTAAAATCAAATCAAATCTTATTTTCACAAACACATGGTTAGCAGTTATTGCGAGTGTGAAATGCTTGTGCTTCTAGTTCCGACAGTGCAACGATATCTAACTAATCGAACAATTCCACAACAACTACCTAATACACACAAATCTAATTAAAGGGATGGAATAAGAATATGTACATATAAATATATGGATGGGCCATGACCGACCGGTATAGATGAGATGCAATAGATGGTAATAAAAGTGTGGGTCTCTGTGTGTCTTTGTGTTCTCCAGATAAGGAACAAGCTGAAGGAGCAGGGGTTACCTGCAGACATCAATGTGACATGGAAAAAGCAGCCTGATGGGAAGGTCTTCCACAAGGAGGAAGAGGGGTCTCCCAAGAAAGAAGAGGAGGAGAAGAAGATGAAGAGGATGATGACAAAGAGAGAACTCTAGTTATGTAAATGTTCTCCTTACATTTCTCTTTTTATTTAGATTAATTATCTGTACTGGGAATGTATTTTCTGAACCTAATTAAATGTGTTTATTAAGTAAATTGTTTAATTATTAACATTAATAGTGTTTTATCATGAGATGTTTTTCTTGATAATATTCTTGACTTGGTTGTTTTATTACAGGGTGTGTTCTCAAGATAGACTTTTCACACATCATGTCTGTAAATGAGTTATCTGTAGTTATGTTGATATATAGTGCTGTGAAAACTAATTTTCTCAACTTTTACATATTTTTGATGCTGAATGTTATCTGATCTTCAAAGAAAACAGAATATTAGATGAAGGGAACCTGAGTGAACAAATAACACAACAATTACATACCTATTTAATTCATTTCATAACAAAGTTATGTAACACCCAATGTTCATGTGTTAAAAAGTAAACTCAGCGACATTTGTTGGTCTTCAAGCATGAACTGGTCGTTTCAAGTCCTGCAACAACATCTCAAATGGGATCATTAGGTCTGGATTTTGACTAGGTCATTCCAAAACTTCAAATGTGTTGCTTTTTAACCATTTTCATGTAGACTTGATTGTGTGTTTTGGATCAATGTCTTGCTGCATGACCCACCTGCGTTTCAGCATCAGCTCACAGACGGATGGCCTGACATTCTCCTGTAGAATTCTCTGATACAGAGCAGAATTCATGGTTCCTTCTATAAAGGCAAGTCGTCCAGGTCCTGAGGCAGCAAAGCATCCTCAAACCTTCACACTACCACCACCATGCTTGACCGTTGGTAGAGGGTTTTTACTGTGGAATGCAGTGTTTGGTTTTCACCAGGCATGATGGGATCCATGTCGTTCAAAAAGTTTGGACACACTTTTGACTCATCTGTCCATAAAACATTCTTCTAAGAGTCTGGATGATCATCCATATGTTTCCAGGTGCATTTTGGCTAACTTTAGTCAACTGTTTGGACTAGATGGGTCCCATTATGTCTGATGAAAACCAAACACTGCATTCTACAGTAAAAACATCATACCAACAGTCAAGCATGGTGGTGGTAGTGTGATGGTTTGAGGATGCTTTGCTGAGTTAAAGCAGTTCTGCATGGAAGAGTGGGCCACAATTCCTCCACAGCAATGTGAGAGACTGATCAACAACTACAGGAAGCGTTTGGATGCAGTCATTAGAGCTAAAGGTGGAACAACCAGTTATTGAGTGTAAAGGGGCAATTACTTTTTCACACAGGGGATTTGGGTTTTAAACAACTTTGTTAATTAAATAGATACAATTATTATAAATATTTGTTTTTATTTGTAAACTCAAGTTCACTTCATCTAATATTAGGTTTTGGTTGAAGATCTGATAACATTCAGTATCAAAAATATGTAAAAATAGAGAAAATCAGAAAGGGGACAAATACTTTTTCACAGAACTGTAAGTATCAATGTGTTTTTCTAATTGGAATTTAACTTTCTTTAATTGAACATGTATTTAGACCATAGTTTACATACTGCATAGTCAATGCAGTCTCAGCATGTTTTTAATTGGTTAATGAAGATGTCTTTTCTGATGATCAAATAAATACTTGTTGCAGATTGACAGTATAGGTCTAGAGTTGTGATTCTTCAAGTTTCAACTTAATATTATTTTAATGTTTATTTGACACATTTTACCCTAATTATAAAGACATCTAGACATAATGTGTAATCAAGTCCTCTCTTCAGGACTCTGATACACTGGTACCAGTTAGAACCATGTCCTGCTGGCCAGAGCTTTAGTTATGTTTTACATAACTTCCTCAAACCAGACAGAGGGGAACTTTACCACATCAAGCCAGACCCAGGATATTTCCTGGAACACACAATGATGTGACATCAGTAACTGACCTGGTCTCAGATCTGTTTGTGGCCTCTTGCCAACTCTCATGTGTGTTGTGGTTCTGTGTGGCTCAGTTTGTAGAACATGGTGCTTTCAATGCCAGGATTGTTGATTTGTTTCCCCTGAGGCCACCAATATGGAAAATGTATGCTTGACCACTTTTGGATGAAAGGTTATATTATATTTTATATTGTGGTCTGCAGTGAATTTGGGAAAGTATTCAGAACCCTTGAATTTTTCCACATTTTGTTACGTTACAGCCTTATACTAAAATGGATTAAATCGTTTTTCCCCTCATCAATCTACTCACAATACCCCATAATGACAAAGAAAAAACAGGTTTTAGAATTTTTTACAAATGTATTACAAATAAAAATGGAAATATTAGATTTACGTAAGTATTCAGACACTTTACTCAGTACTTTGTTGAAGCACCCTTAGCAGTGATTACAGCCTTGAGTCTTCTTGGGTATGATGCTACAAGCTTGGCACACCTGTATTTGGGGAGTTTCTCCCATTCTTCTCTGCAGATCCTCGAAAAGCTCTGTCAGGTTGGACGGAAGTGTCGCTGCACAAATATTTCAAGTCTCTCCAGAGATGTTCGATCGGTTTGAAATCCGGCATCTGGCTGGACCACTCAAGGACATTCAGAGACTTGTCCCTAAGCCACTCCTACATTGTCTTGGCTGTCTGCTTAGGGTTGTTGTCCTGTAGGAATGTGAATTTTCACCACACATGGTGTCTGCGGTTGTGAGGCCGGTTGGAAGTACTGCTAAATTCTCTAAAATGATGTTGGAGGCAGCTAATGAGAGAAAAAGTAATATTACATTCTCTGGCAACAGCTCTGGTAGACATTCCTGTAGTGAGCATATCAATTGCAAGCTCCTTCAAAACTTGAGACATCAGTGGAATTGCGTTGTGTGACAAAACCGCACATTTTAGAGTTGCCTTTTATTGTCCCCAGCACAAGGTGGACCTGTGTAATGATCATGCTGTTTAGTCAGCTTCTTGATATGCCACACCTGTCAGGTGGATGGTTTATCTTGGCCAAGGAGAAATGCTCACTAAAAGGTTTGTAAACAAATAATAAAAAAAAATAGAAATAAGCTTTATTATGCTTATGAACAATTTATGGGATCTTTTACTTCAACTCATGAAACATGGGACCAAAAACTTTACGTGCTACGTTCATATTTTTGTTCATAGTTTTGTTCATAGTTTTGTTCATGGTAGTTTGGTTATTATCAAGCTAGAAATGACAATGACCTTAGGAGTTGTCAGACAGCAGAACAGATCTGGGACCTGTAAGCTACATACTGTAACTACCACACCATATCACAAGCATCTTAGGTGTGCTGATCTAGGATCAGTTTTGCCTTTCAGAACATAATGAATGAATAGACATGGACAGGGGGGGAGCAGATCCTACATTCAGAAAAAAATATTCCAGAAGGGTCCTTCGACTGTATCCATATGACAACCCTTTGAATAATATCCCTTTCTGGTTCCATGTAGAACCCTTTTTAACACAGGTAGAACTATTTTGGGTTCTATGTAGAACCCTCTGTGGTAAGGGTTTTACATGACAGTGCAATGACAGAGGAGAGGGATGGCAGAGAACCCAATGACAGAGGAGAGGGAGGGCAGATAACCCAATGACAGAGGAGAGGGATGTCAGAGCACCCAGTGACAGAGGGGAGGGCCGAACACCCAATGAATGAGAGGAGGGATGTCAGAGCACCCAATGACCGAGGGGAGGGCCGAACACCCAATGACAGAGGAGAGGGAGAGCAGAGTATCCAATAACCGACGAGAGGGAGAGCAGAGCACCCAATGAGAGAGGAGAGGGAGGGCAGAGCACCCAATGACAGAGGAGAGGGAGGGCAGAGCACCCAATGACAGAGGAGAGGGAGGTCAGAGAACCCAATGACAGAGGAGAGGGAGAGCAGAGCACCCAATGACAGAGGAGAGGGAGAGCAGAGTATCCAATAACCGAGGAAAGGGAGAGCAGAGCACCCAATGAGAGAGGAGAGGGAGGGCAGAGCACCCAATGACAGAGGAGAGGGAGGGCAGAGCACCCAATGACAGAGGAGAGGGAGGTCAGAGAACCCAATGACAGAGGAGAGGGAGGTCAGAGAACCCAATGACAGAGGAGAGGGAGGTCAGAGCACCCAATGACAGAGGAGAGGGAGGGCAGAGAACCCAATGACAGAGGAGAGGGAGGGCAGAGAACACAATGACAGAGGAGAGGGAGGTCAGAGCACCCAATGACAGAGGAGAGGGAGGTCAGAGCACCCAATGACAGAGGAGAGGGAGGTCAGAGAACCCAATGACAGAGGAGATTATGTTGATCTTTATTCCTTTTTACCATAGCAACCCAATAATAAGCTTGAGAACATTGCCTAGTTAAATAAAGGTTAAATAAAAAAGTTAAAAATAGAATAATTATAAAATGCACATATAAACAGGTACATGTATGAGCTGAGATCAGTGAGAGCTGAGACCAGGGCCGCTGGGTTCCTGTCTGTCTCTGTGGTGTACCTCCAGTCCTGTTCCAGTCAAGTGGCTTTACCTGAGACTATCACTCTCAATTCAGGCCTCACTCATCTGAACAATACTTGAAACCACACAACCCTTCATTTTTAGACGTAATGAGTTGGGTCCTTTTCTGTAAAATGAGAACATTTCTGGGTAATATGTCTGTCTAGAGGAGTGGATTATCTCCTTTGGATCAAGAGCATCATCACATGCAAATATTCTGTACCGCCTCTCTAACTGTTTCCTTCTCTGGTTCTGTCCAACCCCTTATCCAGTGGGATGAATGTCACATGTTCTGTATAGCCTCTCTAGCTGTTTCCTTCTCTAGTTCTGTCCAACCCCTTATCCAGTGGGATGAATGTCACGGCACAGTTGTTTTTGTATATAAATAACACATTCAAAGAAATTAGGAACAGTGTAAGGTTTATAGGGCAAAACCGGAGAGACGCGGAGAGAGAGAGTTACCTTCAAACAACAGGTGAGGCCATTTTGGATTGTATAATCATGTTGGAAATCTAGCAACTATATTGTCGTGAAATGTATTTAAATATAAATATTTTAAAAGTTGGAGCCAATTTTAGATGAAATGGTACATTTCCAAAATTCTTTGGACACAAACTCAAATTGTGTAATATCCTCTGTCTTGTGTTCTAAACCTTTCATTGTGTTTTCATTGTGTTTAAAGTCAGGCAGTGTGTGACCACAGGAATCCTATTCAGGGGATCATGTTTCTTAACTTTAATTTAACACTTTATTTATTCCCCATTAGAAGGTTCCAGTGTAGAATAATCAACCATGTGTTCTAACCCTTGTTGGCTCTCTGGAGACGTTATGTTGAGGTTTTTCACCACTACCCACTTCCAATACTTTAGAAACATAACCTAACAATCCCTGATTGTTCCTGTCTCTGAACAGGTGATAACCCTCTATGTGGGGAGCATTATCTTCACCTGTCCTGTCACATCATATCAGTAAAGAAGGAGAAAGACAGTTTGCATTGGTAAAGTGTTGCAACCTTGAAGTGCATTCATTTTAATCATATATCCTTTGAATTTCACAGTGATGGAAACGTTGTTGTATCTCACCCTGCTGATCTCAGGTCAGTTTACTGTGTGTGTGTCCCTGCAAACATGCCCACATTGGGCCGATACGTTATTGCTAATCGGCTCCATATTACCCCCAAGACATTGTCCCAGTGTGGCTCAGTGTGTCCCAGTGTGTCCCAGTGTGTCCCAGTGTGTTCCAGTGTGGCCCAGTGTGGCTCAGTGTGGCTCAGTGTGTCCCAGTGTGTCCCAGTGTGTCCCAGTGTTTCCCAGTGTTTCCCAGTGTGGCTCAGTGTGTCCCAGTGTGTCCCAGTGTGGCCCAGTGTGGCCCAGTGTGGCCCAGTGTGGCCCAGTGTTGTCAGCTCATATCTGGTGAGGACAGCCTTCACTGTTCCTGAAATAATCAAATCAAAGTTATTTTGTCACGTGCTCCGAATACAACATGTTTAGACATTACAGTGAAATGCTTACAGGCTCTAACCAATAGTGCAAAAAAGGTATTAGGTGAAAAATAGGTAAGTAAAGAAATAAAAACAACAGTAAAAAGACAGTGAAAAATAACGGTAGCGAGGCTATTTACAGGCAACGTTTAGTCAGGCTGATTGAGGTAGTATGTACATGTAGATATAGTTGAAGTGGCTATGCATATATGATGAACAGAGAGTAGCAGTAGCGTAAAATAGGGGTTGGCGGGTGGTGGGTGGCGGGACACAATGCAGTTAGCCCTGTTAGCCAATATGAAGGGGGCACTGGTTGGTCGGGCCAATTGAGGTAGTATGTACATGAATGTATAGTTAAAGTGACTATGCATATATGATAAACAGAGAGTAGCAGCAGCGTAAAGAGGGGTTGGGGGGCAGAATGCAAACCGTCCAGGTAGCCTTTTGATTACTTGTTCAGGAGTCTTATGGCTTGGGAGTAAAAACTGTTGAGAAGCCATTTTGTCCTAGACTTGGCACTCCAGTACCTCTTGCCATGCGATAGTAGAGAGAACAGTCTATGACTGGGGTGCCTGGGGTCTTTAACAACTTTTAGGGCCTTTCTCTGACACCGCCTGGTGTAGAGGTCCTGGATGGCAGGCAGCTTAGCCCCAGTGATGTACTGGGCCGTACGCACTACCTTCTATAGTGCCTTGTGGTCGGAGGCCGAGCAATTGCCGTACCAGGCAGTGACGCAACCAGTCAGGATGCTCTCAGTGTTGCAGCTGTAGAACCTTTTGAGGATCTGAGGGCCCATGCCAAATGTTTTTAGTTTCCTGAGGCTGAATAGGCTTTGTCGTGCCCTCTTCAACACTGTCTTAGTGTGTTTGGACCATTCTAGATTGTTGGTGATGTGGACACCAAGGAACTTGAAGCTCTCAACCTGCTCCACTACAGCCCCGTCGATGAAAATGGGGGCGTGCTCAGTCCTCCTTTTCCTGTAGTCCACAATCATCTCCTTAGTCTTGGTAACGTTGAGGGATAAGTTGTTATTCTGGCACCACCCGGCCAGGTCTCTGACCTCTCTGACCTATAGGCTGTCTCGTCATTGTCGGTGATCAGGCCTACCACTGTTGTTTCATCAGCAATCTTAATTATGGTGTTAAGGTCTTTCCTGGCCATGCAGTCGTGGGTGAAAAGGGAGTACAGGAGGGGACTGAGCACCCACCCCTGGGGGGCTTCAGTGTTGAGGATCGGCGTGGCAGATGAGTTGCTACCTACCCTCACCACCTGGGGGCGTCCCGTCAGGAAGTCCAGGACTCAGTTGCAGAGGGAGGTGTTTATTCCCAGGATCCTTAGCTTAGTGATGAACTTTATATTACTTTATTGTGTTGCTGTAGTCAATGAATAGCATTCTCACATAAGTGTTCCTTTTGTCCAGGTGGGAAAGGGCAGTGTGGAGTGCAATAGAGATTGCATCATCTGTGTATCTGTTTGGGCGGTATGCAAATTGGAGTGTGTCTAGGGTTTCTGGGATAATGGTGTTGATGTGAGCCATTACCAGCCTTTCAAAGCACTTCATGGCTACGGACGTGAGTACTACGTGTCTGTAGTAATTTAGGCAGGTTGCCTTCATGTTCTCGGGCACAGGGACTATGGTGGTCTCATTAAAACATGTTGGTGTTACTGACTCAATCAGGGACATGTTGAAAATGTCAGTGAAGACACCTGCCAGCTGGTCAGCACATGCCCGGAGCACACGTCCTGGTAATCCGTCTGGCCCCGCAGCCTTGTGAATGTTGACCTGTTTAAAGATCTTACTCATGTCGGCTACGGAGAGCGTGATCACACAATCGTCCGGAACAGCTGATGATCTCATGCATGCCTCATTGTTGCTTGCCTTGAAGCGAGCATAGAAGTGATTAAGCTCATCTGGTAGGTTTTAGTCACTGGTCAGCTCGCGGCTGTGCTTCCCTTTGTAGTCTGTAATAGTTCGCAAGCCCTGCCACATAAGATGAGCGTCGGAGCCGGTGTAGTACGATTCAATCTTAGCCCTGTATGGAATCTTTGCCTGTTTGATGGTTCGTTGCAGGGCATCTTGAAAGCGGCAGCTCTACCCTTTAGCTCAGTGCGAATGTTGCCTGTAATCCATGGCTTCTGGTTGCGGTATGTACGTACAGTCACTGTGGGGACGATGTCCTCGATGCACTTCTTGATAAAGCCAGTGACTGATGTGGTGTACTCCTCAATGCCATCGGAAGAATCCCGGAACATTTTCCAGTCTGTAATAGCAAAACAGTCCTGTAGTTTAGCATCTGCTTCATCTGACCACTTTTTTATAGACCAAGTCACTGGTGCTTCCTGCTTTAATTTGTGCTTAACTTCTTATGGCTGCAGGGCGGTGTCGGGCTCAATATGACAACAGCCCGTCCAAGTGCAGGGCGCGAAATTCAAAAGATATTTTTTTGAAATATTTAACTTTCACACATTAACAAGTCAAATACAGCAAATGAAAGATACACATCTTGTGAATCCAGCCAATATTTCTGATTCTTTAAGTGTTTTACAGTGAAAACACAATATAGCATTATATTAGCTTACCACAATAGCCAAAAACACAACAGCATTGATTCAAGCCAACAGTAGCGATAACGAATAAACCAGCAAAAGATATAAATTTTTTCACTAACCTTCTCAAAATTCATCAGATGACAGTCCTATAACATCATATTACACAATACATATATTGTTTGAAAAAGTGCATATTTAGCGGCACAAATCGTGGTTATACAATGTGAATACGTAGGCAAAATGCAATAACAATGTCCGGAGAAATCTTGGAGAGGCACCTAATCTAATCAAATAACTATTCATAAACGTTACTAAAAAATACATGTTGGACAGCAAATTAAAGATAGCTTAGTTCTTAATGCAATCGCCGTGTTAGAATTCTAAAAATAACTTCAGTACGACATCCAGCTTACGTTATTGCGAGAGAGTGCCCAAAATCAAAGCGGAAAACACAACGACACTTTTTCCACAGAAATAGGAAATAACATCATAAATGGGTCCTACTTTTGCTGATCTTCCATCAGAATGTTGTACAAGTGGTCCTTTGTCCAGAACAATCGTTGTTTGGATTTATAATGTCATTTTTCCCTCTCGAATGAGCAAGCAAAACTTGCCAAGTGGTGCAAAGCTCTCCATCATCAACAAACGCAAAGAACGGAACACGCCAAAACTCCCGAAAAAAATTCTATAATCTGATTCAACTATATTGAAAAAACATACTTTACGATGATATTGTCACATTTATCAAATAAAATCAAAGCCGGAGATAGTAGCCGTCTATAACGACAGCTTTTCAGAAAGCAATACCCGGTTCCTTCTCGAGCCTTCCTGAAAACAGGAAATTGGTGTCACATCATGCCAAGAGCTCTTATTCGACCTCAGATCAAGCTATACACTCCATTTCTTCTCTCACTGCCTGTTGACATCTAGTGGAAGGCGTATGAAGTGCATGTATACTAATACATATCAAGCAAATTAATAGGGATGCCCTGGAACAGAGCATCGATTTCAGATTTTCCACTTCCTGTCAGGAAGTTTGCTGCAAAATGAGTTCTGTTTTACTTACAGATATAATTCAAACGGTTTTAGAAACTAGAGAGTGTTTTCTATCCAATAGTAATAATAATATGCATATTGTACGAGCAAGAATTGAGTACGAGGCCGTTTGAAATGGGCACCTTTCATCCAAGCTGCTCAATACTGCCCCTGCAGCCATAAGAAGTTAAGCAGGAATCAGGAGTATAGAGTTGTGGTCGGATTTACAAAATGGAGGGCAAGGGAGAGCTTTGTACACGTCTCTGTGTGTGGAGTACAGGTGATCCAGAATTGTTTTCCCTCTGGTTGCACATTTAACATGTTGATAGAAATTAGGTAGAACTGATTTTAGGTTCCCTGCATTAACGTCTCCGGCCAATAGGAGCGCCGCCTCTGGGTGAGTGGTTTCCTGTTTGCTTATTTCCTTATACAGATGACTGAGTGCGGTCTTAGTGCCAGCATCTGTCTGTGGTGGTAAACAGCCACTAAAAGTATAGCTGAAAACTCTCTAGGCAAGTAGAGTGGTCTGCAATTTATCACAAGATACTCTACTTCAGGCAAGAAAAATCTAGAGACTTCCTTAGATTTCGTGCACCAGCTGTTGTTTACAAATATGCACAGACAGCACACTCTCGTTTTACCGGAGTGTGCTGTTCTATCTTGCTGGTGCAACGTATATCCCGCTAGCTGAATATCCATGATGTCATTCAGCCACGATTCCGTGAAACATAGGATATTATAGTTTTTGATTTCCCGTTGGTAGGATATTCGTGATCGTACCTCGTCTAATTTATTGTCCAATGATTGCACGTTGGCGAGCAATATTGACGGTAACGTTAGTTTTACCACTTGCCTTCTGCGGATCCGTACGAGGCATCCAGCTGTGTCCTCTGTACCTGCGTCTCTTCCTCTTCCAAATAACCAGGATGTTGGCCTTGTCGGGTGTTCAGAGAATGTCCTGTGCGTCCTGCTTGTTGAAGAAAACATCTTTGTCTAATCCGAGGTGAGTGATCGCTGTCCTGATATCCAGAAGGTCTGTTTTGCTGTAAGATACAGTTGCAGAAACATTATGTACAAAATAAGTTACAAATAACGTGAAAAAAGGTCCTGAGTATATTGACCACCTTATGGTAATTTATCAGTTGTTTCTCTTATGTACAGGTATTAATTTAATTGCTAAAGTAATGAATAAATTGTAACATTTATGAGCCCTAATTTCTGTGAGGTGTTTTCACATATGGTCCTGTTTAAATAACTGATCTCAGTCCTGTTTAAATAACTGATCTCAGTCCTGTTTAAAATAACTGATCTCAGTCCTGTTTAAAGTAACTGATCTCAGTCCTGTTTAAAATAACTGATCTCAGTCCTGTTTAAAGTAACTGATCCCAGTCCTGTTTAAAGTAACTGATCTCAGTCCTGTTTAAAGTAACTGATCTCAGTCCTGTTTAAAGTAACTGATCTCAGTCCTGTTTAAAGGGAACTGTGGTATTAAGAGAAACATAACTCTGTTCTCTTTGTATTCACTCTGCCTCTGGCTTTGAATGACGACTCAACTCTTTGCTAGTTCACTTCACCTATTTTGTGGACAGAGTCCTCTCTGCATTCACACTTCTATGTTTAGAAAGGAACCAATATCTTTTTCCAACATTCACTCAATGCACCCTGGGATTTTACAAAGTGCAGGACAAGCCATTCAATCAGAATGTGTTAACAGATAAAGATAAACAGACTTACATTTTGGAAGATTATAGATATAGATGTAATAATTGTAATCAGAAGAGACTATTATTATGGATGTAGGTGTGTGTGTGTGTGTGTGTGTGTGTGTGTGTGTGTGTGTGTGTGTGTGTGTGTGTGTGTGTGTGTGTGTGTGTGTGTGTGTGTGGACGTACAAGACTGTGTGTGTGTGTGTGTGTGTGTGTGTGTGTGTGTGTGTGTGTGTGTGTGTGTGTGTGTGTGTGTGTGTGTGTGTGTGTGTGTGTGTGTTTGCACACCAGGGTGTACTGTATGTTAACAGATCCATAGATAGTGTGGTTGGGTTTGAGAAGTTTCTGGAGAAAATTTACCTCATTAATCATTATGCTGTTCACAGGATTCTACACACCTTCCTCATGTCTTCATCAGTATCACCTTATTACCAGCAATATGAAGTGGACTGATGCCCAGAGTTACTGCAGAGAGAAATACACTGACCTGGCTACAGTAGATGACATGGAGGACCTGAACAGGCTGATTACCAGTGTCAGTAGTTATGGTCAAGAACACTGGCTAGGACTGAAGAAGGGAGACTCCATGAAGTGGCACTGGTCTCTGGCAGACAGACGTTTCTACAGGGAGGGGGAGACTGAGTTCAGAAACTGGGACACTGGGACACCCCAAAATGGTAACTGTGCATTAATGAGTACAGCTGGTCTGTGGAACAACACCTGCTGTGATGACCAGCATCACTTCATCTGTTATGATGGTGAGTGTTTACATACTAATGATGAAGCCTGTTATAAGTGCTGGAGCTGCCATTAAGTTGAAACATAGACTCATGATAGCTTTAAGTTGTTAATCAGTTATTGACCTGTTATCAAATCAATGACAACATGTACTATAGATGATCAGTAGATGATATTTCACTGGATATTTGTATTGATTATTAAATTTGACTTTTGCAGGAAAACAAGACACCAACCTAACATACGTCTTAATTCAGGAGAACAAGACCTGGATAGATGCTCAGAGTTACTGCAGACAGCATCACACAGACCTGGTCAGTGTGAGGAACCAGACTGAGAACACAGAGATAGAGAAGAAGATATCACTGAGGGGACTTCCTGTGTGGATCGGTCTGTTTCAAGACTCCTGGATATGGTCAGACCAGAGTGACTCCTCATTCAGAAACTGGCAGTCAGGACGGCCTTCAACAGATCAGAGTTTCAACTGCACTATGATGTCTTCTCATCTTATCCTTCTTATTCTGATAAAACTAAATGGATAAATGATCTCTGTGACATCACCACTTCTTTCATCTGCTATGGTAAGTTACCATATTCTCTACCTGATCTACCTGATACTATGATGACAGGAGAACTCTAACGTTGCCCCATGATTCACTACTGTCGTTGTGGGATTGTATTATCTTGTAGGCCCAGCTGTGGAGACCCCTGAGAAACCCCAACTGAAGAGACAGGTGGTGAGAATGAAAGTGACCCCAAAGGATCAAAATCTGAACTTCAGCGATCCTGCTGTTCAGGACGCCATCTTACAAGAGGTGAGTTTCACCCTGTTCATGAAGAACCAACTCAGTAATGATACAAACTGTACAGACCTCTTCTCTGGTCTGGTTCCTAGTCTGTTGTGGATGACCTCCTCTCTGGTCTGGGTCCTAGTCTGTTGTGGATGACCTCCTCTCTGGTCTGGTTCCTAGTCTGTTGTGGATGAGCTCCTCTCTGGTCTGGGTCCTAGTCTGTTGTGATTGACCTCCTCTCTGGTCTGTGTTCTAGTCTGTTGTGGTTCACGTCCTCTCTGGTCTGGGTCCTAGTCTGTTGTGGATGACCTCCTCTCTGGTCTGGGTCCTAGTCTGTTGTGGATGACCTCCTCTCTGGTCTGGGTCCTAGTCTGTTGTGGATGACCTCCTCTCTGGTCTGGGATCTAGTCTGTTGTGGATGACCTCCTCTCTGGTCTGGGTCCTAGTCTGTTGTGGATGACCTCCTCTCTGGTCTGGGTCCTAGTCTGTTTGTGGACGACCTTCTTCCCTGGCCGTGACCCCACTCTCCAAGGGTGTCTCAGAGACAGTGGGATATGAAAAAAAAAACATTTCCAATTTACACATGTATATTAAAACACACTTGAACATGTGTGAAAAAGGACAAAAATCAGCCTCATCTCCTCATAGAGTCAAAGGGTTGAAGTGAAGAATGTCTCAGTATAGCAGGAAGGAATGGTAGTTGTAGATCTTTAGAATGACTAATACAGAGTGAAATATTCAAATCAAATCAAATCTCATTTTTCACAAACACATGGTTAGCAGATGTTATTGTGAGTGTAGCAAAATGCTTGTGCTTCTAGTTCCGACAGTGCAACAATATCTAACAACTAATCTAACAATTCCACAACAACTACCTAATACACACAAATCTAATTAAAGGGATGGAATAAGAATATGTACATATTAATATATGGATGGCCCATGACCGACCGGTATAGACGAGATGCAGTAGATGGTATAAAAGTGTGGGTCTCTGTGTGTCTTTGTGTTTCTCCAGATAAGGAACAAGCTGAAGGAGCAGGGGTTACCTGCAGACATCAAAGTTACATGGAAAAAGCAGCCTGATGGGAAGGTCTTCCACAAGGAGGAAGAGGGGTCTCCCAATAAAGAAGAGGAGGAGAAGAAGATGAAGAGGATGATGACAAAGAGAGAACTCTAGTTATGTAAAATGTTCTCCTTACATTTCTCTTTTTTAGTTAGATTAATTATCTGTACTGGGATGTATTTTCTGAACCTAATTAAATGTGTTTTATTAAGTAAATTGTTTAATTATAAACATTAATAGTGTTTTATCATGAGATGTTTTTCTCCATAATTTTCTTGACTTGGTTGTTTTATTACAGGGTGTGTTCTCAAGATAGAAGTTTCACACATCACGTTTGTAAATGAGTTATCTGTAGTTATGTTGATATACAGTGCTGTGAAAAAGTATTTGCCTCCTTTCAAATTTTCTCAACTTTTACCTATTTTGATGCTGAATGTGATCTGATCTTCAAAGAAAACAGAATATTAGATGAAGGGAACCTTAGTGAACAAATAACACAACAATTACATACTTATTTAATTTATTTCATAACAAAGTTATGTAACACCCAATGTTCATGTGTTAAAAAGTAAACTCAGCGACATTTGTTGGTTTTCAATCATGAACTGGTCGTTTCAAGTCCTGCCACAACATCTCAAATGGGATCATTAGGTCTGGATTTTAACTAGGTCATTCCAAAACTTCAAATGTGTTGCTTTTTAACCATTTTCATGTAGACTTGATTGTGTGTTTTGGATCATTGTCTTGCTGCATGACCCACCTGCGTTTCAGCATCAGCTCACAGACGGATGGCCTGACATTCTCCTGTAGAATTCTCTGATACAGAGCAGAATTCATGGTTCCTTCTATAAAGGCAAGTCGTCCAGGTCCTGAGGCAGCAAAGCATCCTCAAACCTTCACACTACCACCACCATGCTTGACCGTTGGTAGAGGGTTTTTACTGTGGAATGCAGTGTTTGGTTTTCGCCAGGCATAATGGGACCCATGTCGTTCAAAAAGTTTTGACTCACTTTTGACTCATCTGTCCATAAAACATTCTTCTAAGAGTCTGGATGATCATCCATATGTTTCCAGGTGCATTTTGGCTAACTTTAGTCAACTGTTTGGACTAGATGGGTCCCATTATGTCTGATGAAAACCAAACACTGCATTCTACAGTAAAAACATCATACCAGTAGTCAAGCATGGTGGTGGTAGTGGGGTGGTTTGAGGATGCTTTGCTGAGTTAAAGCAGTTCTGCATGGAAGAGTGGGCCACAATTCCTCCACAGCAATGTGAGAGACTGATCAACAACTACAGGAAGCGTTTGGTTGCAGTCATTAGAGCTAAAGGTGGAACAACCAGTTATTGAGTGTAAAGGGGAAATGACTTTTTCACACAGGGGAATTGGGTGTTAAATAACTTTGTTAACTAAATAGATAAAATAAGTATAAATATTTGTTTTAATTTGTAAATTCAAGTTCACTTCATCTAATATTAGGTTTTGGTTGAAGATCTGATAACATTCAGTATCAAAAATATGTAAAAACAGAGAATCAGAAAGGGGACAAATACTTTTTCACAGAACTCTAAGTATCAATGTGTTTTTCTAATTGGAATGTAACTTTCTTTAATTGAAAATGTATTTAGACCATAGTTTACATACTGCATAGTAAATGTAGTCTCAGCATGTTTTTTACTGGTTAATGAAGATGTCTTTTCTGATGATCAAATAAATACTTGTTGCAGATTGACAGTATAAGTCTAGAGTTGTGATTTTTCAAGTTTCAACTTAATATTATTTTAATGTTTATTTTATACATTTTACCTTAGTGATAAAGACAGCTAGACATAATGTGTAATCAAGTCCTCTCTTCAGGACTCTGATACACTGGTACCAGTTAGAACCATGTCCTGCTGACCAGAGTTTTAGTTACGTTTTACATAACTTCCTCAAATCAGACAGAGGGGAACTTTACCACATCAAGCCAGACCCAGGATATTTCCTGGAACACACAATGATGTGACATCAGTAACTAACCTGGTCTCAGATCTGTTTGTGGCCTCTTGACAACTCTCATGTGTGTTGTGGTTCTGTGTGGCTCAGTTTGTAGAACATGGTGCTTTCAATGCCAGGATTGTTGGTTTGTTTCCTCTGAGGCCGTCAATATGGAAAATGTATGCTTGACCACTTTTGGATGAAAGGTTATATTATATTTTATATTATGGTCTGCAGTGAATTTGGGAAAGTATTCAGACCCTTTGACTTTTTCCACATTTTGCTATATTACAGCCTTATTATAAAGTGGATTAAATAGTTTTTTCCCCCTCATCAATCTACACACAATACCCCATAATGACAAAGAATAAACAGGTACTTAGATTTTTTGGCCAAAATGTATTACAAATAAAAATGGAAATATTAGATTTACGTAAGTATTCAGACACTTTACTCAGTACTTTGTTGAAGCACCCTTAGCAGTGATTACAGCCTCGAGTCTTCTTGAGTATTGTCACGTTCCTGACCTGTTTTCCTTTGTCTTGTATTTATTTAGTTGGTCAGGGCGTGAGTTGGGTGGGTTTGTCTATGTGTGATTTTCTATGTTGGGTTTTTGTGTTCGGCCTGGTATGATTCTCAATCAGAGGCAGCTGTCAATCATTGTCCCTGATTGAGAATCATACTAAGGCAGCCGGGGTTTCACGTGTGTTTTGTGGGTGTTTGTTTCCGTGTTGGTTTTTTCACCACACGGTACTGTATAGGTTTCTGCACTTCGTTTATTTGTTTTGTATTTCAGTGTTCAGTGTTCGTTATAATAAATCATCATGAGCACTAACCACTCCGCATATTGGTCCGATCCTTCTCGCCTCTCCTCGCCCGAGGAGGAGGAAGAATATGACAGCCGTTACAGAAACACCTACCACCAAAGGACCAAGCGGAGTGGAAAAGGACAGCAGCAGCAGCAGCGCAAAAAGGAGAATTGGACATGGGAACAGCTGGAGGCAGCTCGGAGAGCAGAGGCAACCGGAGAGAGGAACCGGCGGTATGAAGGTACGCGGCTAGCACGGAAGCCCGAGAGTCAGACCCAAAAATGTCTTGGGGGGGGGGGGGGGGGGGGGGACACGCTGAGTGTGGCAAAGCCGGGTAGGATACCTGAGCCAACTCCCCGTGCTTACCGTGGAGTGAGAGGGCGTCGTACTGGTCAGACACCGTGTTATGCGGTGGAGCGCACGGTGTCCCCAGTACGCGTGCTTAGCCCAGTGCGGGCTATTCCACCTCGCCGCACTGGTAGGGCTAGGTTGGGCATCGAGCCGGGTGTCATGAAGCCGGCCCAACGCATCTGGCCTCCAGTGCGTCTCCTCGGGCCGGCGTACATGGCACCAGCCTTACAAATGGTGTCCCCGGTTCGCCAGCATAGCCCAGTGCGGGCTATTCCACTTCGCCGCACTGGCAGGGCTACGGGGACCATTCAACTTGGTAAGGTTGGGCGGGCTCGGTGCTCAATAGCGCGTGTCCTCCTTCACGGTCCGGTAATTCCGGTGCCACCTCCACGTACCAGTCCTCCGGTGGCAGCCCCCCGTACCAGGCTGTCTCTCCGGGTTCTCTCTCCAGTTGCTCTCATCTGCCCAGCGCTGTCTGAGCTGCCTGCCTGCCCAGCGCTGTCTGAGCTGCCTGCCTGCCCAGCGCTGTCTGAGCTGCCCGTCTGTCCCGAGCCGTCAGAGCTGCCCGTCTGTCCCGAGCCGTCAGAGCTGCCCGTCTGTCCCGAGCCGTCAGAGCTGCCCGTCTGTCCCGAGCCGTCAGAGCTGCCCGTCTGTCCCGAACCGTCAGAGCTGTCCGTCTGTCCCGAGCCGTCAGAGCTGCCCGTCTGTCCCGAGCAGT
The DNA here is from genome assembly GCF_016432855.1 of Salvelinus namaycush. Taxonomy (NCBI): domain Eukaryota; kingdom Metazoa; phylum Chordata; class Actinopteri; order Salmoniformes; family Salmonidae; genus Salvelinus; species Salvelinus namaycush. Next base: position 75,682 of record NW_024061747.1, on the reverse strand, counting down.
CAGAGCTGCCCGTCTGTCCCGAGCAGTCAGAGCTGCCCGTCTGTCCCGAGCAGTCAGAGCTGCCCGTCTGTCCCGAGCCGTCAGAGCTGCCCGTCTGTCCCGAGCCGCTAGAGCCGTCCGTTCAGACAGGAGCAGTCAGTGCCGTCCGCCAGACAGGAGCAGTCAGTGCCGTCCGCCAGACAGGAGCAGCCAGTGCCGTCCGCCAGACAGGAGCAGCCAGTGCCGTCCGCCAGACAGGAGCAGCCAGTGCCGTCCGCCAGACAGGAGCAGCCAGTGCCGTCCGCCAGACAGGAGCAGCCAGTGCCGTCAGCCAGCCATGAGCAGCCAGTGCCGTCAGCCAGCCATGAGCAGCCAGAGCCGTCCAGCCAGGATCCGCCAGAGCCAGCCAGCCAGGATCCGCCAGGCCCGCCAGCCAGCCAGGATCCGCCAGGGCCGCCAGCCAGCCAGGATCCGCCAGGGCCGCCAGCCAGCCAGGATCCGCCAGGGCCGCCAGCCAGCCAGGATCCGCCAGAGCCAGCCAGCCAGGATCCGCCAGAGCCAGCCAGCCAGGATCCGCCAGCCAGCCAGGAGCTGCCAGAACCATCTGTCAGTCCGGGGCTGCCCCTCAGTCCGGTGCTTCCCCTCAGTCCGGGGCTGCCCCTCAGTCCGGAGCTGCCCCTCAGTCCGGAGCTGCCCCTCAGTCCGGAGCTGCCCCTCAGTCCGGAGCTGCCCTTTAATCCAATGGGGTTTATATGGAGGGTGGCCATTGGGAGGAGGCCACGGAAGCGGGGATTGACTATGGTGGGGTGGGGACCACGACCAGCGCCAGAGCCGCCACCGTGGACAGACGCCCACCCAGACCCTCCCCTAGAGTTTATGGTGGTGCGCCCGGAGTTCGCACCTTAAGGGGGGGGGGATTCTGTCACGTTCCTGACCTGTTTTCCTTTGTCTTGTATTTATTTAGTTGGTCAGGGCGTGAGTTGGGTGGGTTTGTCTATGTGTGATTTTCTATGTTGGGTTTTTGTGTTCGGCCTGGTATGATTCTCAATCAGAGGCAGCTGTCAATCGTTGTCCCTGATTGAGAATCATACTAAGGCAGCCGGGGTTTCACGTGTGTTTTGTGGGTGTTTGTTTCCGTGTTAGTGTTTTCACCACACGGTACTGTATAGGTGTCTGCACTTCGTTTATTTGTTTTGTATTTCAGTGTTCAGTGTTCGTTATAATAAATCATCATGAGCACTAACCACTCCGCATATTGGTCCGATCCTTCTCGCCTCTCCTCGCCCGAGGAGGAGGAAGAATATGACAGCCGTTACAAGTATGATGCTACAAGCTTGGCACACCTGTATTTGGGAAGTTTCTACCATTCTTCTCTGCAGATCCTCTAAAAGCTCTGTCAGGTTGGACGGAAGCTTCGCTGCACAAATATTTCAAGTCTCTCCAGAGATGTTCAATCGGTTTGAAATCCGGCATCTGGATGGACCACTCAAGGACATTCAGAGACTTGTCCCGAAGCCACCCCTTCGTTGTCTTGGCTGTCTGCTTAGGGTTGTTGTCCTGTAGGAAGGTGAATTTTCACCACACATGGTGCCTGCGGTTGTGAGGCCGGTTGGACGTACTGCTAAATTCTCTGAAATGATGTTGGAGGCAGCTTATGGTAGATAAATTAACATGACATTCTCTGGCAACAGCTCTGGTGGACATTCCTGTAGTGAGCATGTCAATTGCACGCTCCTTCAAAACTTGAGACATCAGTGGAATTGTGTTGTGTGACAAAACTGCACATTTTAGAGTGGCCTTTTATTGTCCCCAGCACAAGGTGGACCTGTGTAATGATCATGCTGTTTCGTCAGCTTCTTGATATGCCATAACCTGTCATCGTGGATGGTTTATCTTGGCAAAGGAGAAATGCTCACTAACAGGTTAGTAAATTAATAAAACAGAGAGAGAGTTACATTTTACATTACATTACATTTAAGTCATTTAGTAGACGCTCTTATCCAGAGCGACTTACAAATTGGTGCATTCACCTTATGATATCCAGTGGAACAACCACTTTACAATAGTGCATCTAAATCTTTTAAGGGGGGGGGGGGGTTAGAAGGATTACTTTATCCTATCCTAGGTATTCCTTAAAGAGGTGGGGTTTCAGGTGTCTCCGGAAGGTGGTGATTGACTCCGTAGACCTGGCGTCGTGAGGGAGTTTGTTCCACCATTGGGGTGCCAGAGCAGCGAACAGTTTTGACTGGGCTGAGCGGGAACTGTACTTCCTCAGAGGTAGGGAGGCGAGCAGGCCAGAGGTGGATGAACGCAGTGCCCTTGTTTGGGTGTAGGGCCTGATCAGAGCCTGAAGGCACGGAGGTGCCGTTCCCCTCACAGCTCCGTAGGCAAGCACCATGGTCTTGTAGCGGATGCGAGCTTCAACTGGAAGCCAGTGGAGAGAGCGGAGGAGCGGGGTGACGTGAGAGAACTTGGGAAGGTTGAACACCAGACGGGCTGCGGCGTTCTGGATGAGTTGTAGGGGTTTAATGGCACAGGCAGGGAGCCCAGCCAACAGCGAGTTGCAGTAATCCAGACGGGAGATGACAAGTGCCTGGATTAGGACCTGCGCCGCTTCCTGTGTGAGGCAGGGTCGTACTCTGCGAATGTTGTAGAGCATGAACCTACAGGAACGGGTCACCGCCTTGATGTTAGTTGAGAACGACAGGGTGTTGTCCAGGATCACGCCAAGGTTCTTAGCACTCTGGGAGGAGGACACAATGGAGTTGTCAACCGTGATGGCGAGATCATGGAACGGGCAGTCCTTCCCCGGGAGGAAGAGCAGCTCCGTCTTGCCGAGGTTCAGCTTGAGGTGGTGATCCGTCATCCACACTGATATGTCTGCCAGACATGCAGAGATGCGATTCGCCACCTGGTTATCAGAAGGGGGAAAGGAGAAGATTAATTGTGTGTCGTCTGCATAGCAATGATAGGAGAGACCATGTGAGGATAGGACAGAGCCAAGTGACTTGGTGTATAGCGAGAATAGGAGAGGGCCTAGAACAGAGCCCTGGGGGACACCAGTGGTGAGAGCACGTGGTGCGGAGACAGATTCTCGCCACGCCACCTGGTAGGAGCGACCTGTCAGGTAGGACGCAATCCAAGCATGGGCCGCGCCGGAGATGCCCAACTCGGAGAGGGTGGAGAGGAGGATCTGATGGTTCACAGTATCAAAGGCAGCCGATAGGTCTAGAAGGATGAGAGCAGAGGAGAGAGAGTTAGCTTTAGCAGTGCGGAGCGCCTCCGTGACACAGAGAAGAGCAGTCTCAGTTGAATGACTAGTCTTGAAACGTGACTGATTTGGATCAAGAAGGTCATTCTGAGAGAGATAGCAGGAGAGCTGGCCAAGGACGGCACGTTCAAGAGTTTTGGAGAGAAAAGAAAGAAGGGATACTGGTCTGTAGTTGTTGACATCGGAGGGATCGAGTGTAGGTTTTTTCAGAAGGGGTGCAACTCTCGCTCTCTTGAAGACGGAAGGGACGTAGCCAGCGGTCAAGGATGAGTTGATGAGCGAGGTGAGGTAAGGGAGAAGGTCTCCGGAAATGGTCTGGAGAAGAGAGGAGGGGATAGGGTCAAGCGGGCAGGTTGTTGGGCGGCCGGCCGTCACAAGACGCGAGATTTCATCTGGAGAGAGAGGGGAGAAAGAGGTCAAAGCACAGGGTAGGGCAGTGTGAGCAGAACCAGCGGTGTCGTTTGACTTAGCAAACGAGGATCGGATGTCGTCGACCTTCTTTTCAAAATGGTTGACGAAGTCATCCGCAGAGAGGGAGGAGGGGGGGGGGGGGGGGGGAGGACTCAGGAGGGAGGAGAAGGTGGCAAAGAGCTTCCTAGGGTTACAGGCAGATGCTTGGAATTTAGAGTGGTAGAAAGTGGCTTTAGCAGCAGAGACAGAAGAGGAAAATGTAGAGAGGAGGGAGTGAAAGGATGCCAGGTCCGCAGGGAGGCGAGTTTTCCTCCATTTCCGCTCGGCTGCCCGGAGCCCTGTTCTGTGAGCTCGCAATGAGTCGTCTAGCCACGGAGCAGGAGGGGAGGACCGGGCCGGCCTGGAGGATAGGGGACATAGAGAGTCAAAGGATGCAGAAAGGGAGGAGAGGAGGGTTGAGGAGGCAGAATCAGGAGATAGGTTGGAGAAGGTTTGAGCAGAGGGAAGAGATGATATGATGGAAGAGGAGAGAGTAGCGGGGGAGAGAGAGCGAAGGTTGGGACGGCGCGATACCATCCGAGTAGGGGCAGAGTGGGAAGTGTTGGATGAGAGCGAGAGGGAAAAGGATACAAGGTAGTGGTCGGAGACTTGGAGGGGAGTTGCAATGAGATTAGTGGAAGAACAGCATCGAGTAAAGATGAGGTCAAGCGTATTGCCTGCCTTGTGAGTAGGGGGGGAAGGTGAGAGGGTGAGGTCAAAAGAGGAGAGGAGTGGAAAGAAGGAGGCAGAGAGGAATGAGTCAAAGGTAGACGTGGGGAGGTTAAAGTCACCCAGAACTGTGAGAGGTGAGCCATCCTCAGGAAAGGAACTTATCAAGGCGTCAAGCTCATTGATGAACTCTCCAAGGGAACCTGGAGGGCAATAAATGATAAGGATGTTAAGCTTGAAAGGGCTGGTAACTGTGACAGCATGGAATTCAAAGGAGGCGATAGACAGATGGGTCAGGGGAGAAAGAGAGAATGTCCACTTGGGAGAGATGAGGATCCCAGTGCCACCACCCCGCTGACCAGAAGCTCTCGGGGTGTGCGAGAACACGTGGGCCGACGAGGAGAGAGCAGTAGGAGTAGCAGTGTTATCTGTGGTAATCCATGTTTCCGTCAGTGCCAAGAAGTCGAGGGACTGGAGGGAAGCATAGGCTGAGATAAACTCTGCCTTGTTGGCCGCAGATCGGCAGGTCCAGAGGCTGCCGGAGACCTGGAACTCCACGTGGGTCGTGCGCGCTGGGACCACCAGGTTAGAGTGGCAGCGGCCACGCGGTGTGAAGCGTTTGTATGGTCTGTGCAGAGAGGAGAGAACAGGGATAGACAGACACATAGTTGACAGGCTACAGAAGAGGCTACGCTAATGCAAAGGAGATTGGAATGACAAGTGGACTACACGTCTCGAATGTTCAGAAAGTTAAGCTTACGTTGCAAAAATCTTATTGACTAAAATGATTCAAATGATACAGTACTGCTGGCTGGTGAAGTAGGCTAGCTAGCAGTGGCTGCGTTGTTGACTTTGTTTGAAAGTGTAGCTGGCTAGGTAACCTCGATAACCGGCTAGGTAACCTCGATAACCTCGATAATTACTCTAAACTCCACAATTATCTTAGATACAAAGACAGCAAAGACAACTATGTATCTAGCTAACACTACACTAATCAAATCGTTCCGTTGTAATGTATTATTAGTTTCTACAGTGCTGCTAGTCGGTAGAAGTTGACTAGCTAGCTAGCAGTTGTTGACTTAGTAGGAGAACGGTGGCGTGGCGGACGAAAATAGCTGGCTAACTAACCTCGATAATTACTCTAAACTACACAATTATCTTAGATACAAAGACAGCAAAGACAACTATGTAGCTAGCTAACACTACACTAATCAAATCGTTCCGTTGTAATGTATTAGTTTCTACAGTGCTGCTAGTCGGTAGAAGTTGACTAGCTAGCTAGCAGTTGTTGACTAGGTAGGAGATCGGTGGCGCGGCGCGGCGGACGAAAATAGCTGGCTTGCTAACCTCGATAATTACTCTAAACTACACAATTATCTTAGATACAAAGACAGCAAAGACAACTATGTAGCTAGCTAACACTACACTAATCAAGTCGTTCCGTTGTAATGTAATAGTTTCTACAGTGCTGCTATTCGGTAGAAGTTGGCTAGCTGGCTAGCTAGCAGTGTTGACTACGTTAGAAGGACGAAAATAGCTGGCTAGCTAACCTCGATAAGCTAACCTCGATAAACTACACAATGATCTTTGATACAAAGACGGCTATGTAGCTAGCTAAGAAAAAATGCTCAGATCAAACAAATCAAACCGTTGTACTGTAATGAAATGTAATATTACCTGTGGAGCGAAGCGAAGTGCGACTACTCGCTCCAACCCGGAAGTCCTCTTTAGTTACCTTCAAACAACAGGTGAGGCCATTTTAGATTGTAGAATCATGTTGAAAATGTATCAAGTTTATTGTAGATAAATGTTTTTATATTTTATTTAATTGTTTTTGTGTAAATTTCAGATGTAAGTGGTATACATCCAGATCTCTTGGTACACAAACTCTAATTGTTAATATCCTCTGTCTTGTGTTCAAAACCTTGCATTGTGTTTTCATTGTGTTTAAAGTCAGGCAGTGTGTGACCATAGGAATCCTGTTCAGGGGATCCTGTTTCTTGACTTTAATTTAACACTTTATTTATTCCCCATTTGAAGGTTCCAGTGTAGAATAATCAACCATGTGTTCTAACCCTTGTTGGCTCTCTGGAGACGTTATGTTGAGGTTTTTCACCACTACCTACTTCCAATACTTTAGAAACCTAACCTAACAATCACTGATTGTTCCTGTCTCTGAACAGGTGATAACCCTCTATGTGGGGAGCATTACCTTCACCTGTCCTGTCACATCATATCAGTAGAGAAGGAGAAAGACAGTTTGCATTGGTAAAGTGTTGCAACCTTGAAGTGCATTCATTTTAATCATATATCCTTTGAATTTCACAGTGATGGAAACGTTGTTGTATCTCACCCTGCTAATCTCAGGTCAGTTTACTGTGTGTGTGTCCCAACAAACATGCCCACATTGTGTTCTTGCTAATCGGCTCCATATTGTCCACCAAGACATTGGCCCAGTGTGGCTCAGTGTGGCCCAGTTTTGGCAGCTCATATCTGGTGAGGACAGCCTTCACTGTTCCTGAAATAATCAAATCAAAGTTATTTTGTCACGTGCGCCGAATACAACATGTTTAGACATTACAGTGAAATGCTTACAGGCTCTAACCAACAGTGCAAAAAAGTTATTAGGTGAAAAATAGGTACGTAAAGAAATAAAAACAACAGTAAAAAGACAGTGAACAATAACGGTAGCGAGACTATATACAGGCACCGGTTAGTCGGGCTGATTGAGGTAGTATGTACATGTAGATACAGTTAAAGTGACTATGCATATGTGATGAACAGAGAGTAGCAGTAGGGTAAAATGGGGGTTGGCGGGTGGTGGGTGGCGGGACACAATGCAGTTAGCCCTGTTAGCCAATATGAATGGGGCACTGGTTGGTCAGGCCAATTGAGGTAGTATGTACATGAATGTATAGTTCAAGTGACTATGCATATATAATAAACAGAGAGTAGCAGCAGCGTAAAAGAGGGGTTGGGGGGCAGAATGCAAACAGTCCGGGTAGCCATTTGATTACTTGTTCAGGAGTCTTATGGCTTGGGAGTAAAAACTGTTGAGAAGCCATTTTGTCCTAGACTTGGCACTCCGGTACCTCTTGCCATGCGATAGTAGAGAGAACAGTCTATGACTGGGGTGGCTGGGGTCTGTGGCAACTTTTAGGGCCTTCCTCTGACACCGCCTGGTGTAGAGGTCCTGGATGGCAGGCAGCTTAGCCCCAGTGATGTACTGGGCCGTACGCACTACCTTCTGTAGTGCCTTGCGGTCGGAGGACGAGCAATTGCCGTACCAGGCAGTGACGCAACCAGTCAGGATGCTCTCAGTGTTGCAGCTGTAGAACCTTTTGAGGATCTGAGGGCCCATGCCAAATCTTTTTAGTTTCCTGAGGCAAAATAGGCTTTGTCGTGCCCTCTTCACGACTGTCTTGGTGTGTTTGGACCATTCTAGTTTGTTAGTGATGTGGACACCAAGGAACTTGAAGCTCTCAACCTGCTCCACTACAGCCCCGTCAATGAGAATGGTGGCGTGCTCGGTCCTCCTTTTCCTGTAGTCCACAATCATCTCCTTAGTCTTGGTTACGTTGAGGGATAGGTTGTTATTCTGGCACCACCCGGTCAGGTCTCTGACCTCCTCCCTATAGGCTGTCTCGTCATTGTCGGTGATCAGGCCTACCACTCTTGGGTCATCAGCAATCTTAATTATGGTGTTAAGGTCGTGCCTGGCAGTTGTGGGTGAAAAGGGAGTACAGGAGGGGACTGAGCACCCACCCATGGGGGGCTTCAGTGTTGAGGATCGGAGTGGCAGATGAGTTGCTACCTACCCTCACCACCTGGGGGCGTACCATCAGGAAGTCCAGGACTCAGCTGCAGAGGGAGGTGTTTATTCCCAGGATCCTTAGCTTAGTGATGAACTTTGAGGGTACTATTGTGTTGCTGTAGTCAATGAACAGCATTCTCACATACGTGTTCCTTTGTCCAGGTGGGAAAGGGTAGTTTGGAGTGCAATAGAGATTGCATCATCTGTGGATCTGTTTGGGCGGTATGCAAATTGGAGTGTGTCTTGGGTTTCTGGGATAATGGTGTTGATGTGAGCCATTATGTCACGATCGTGTGGAGGAGAGACGGACCAAGACGCAGCATGTGGAAAATAAGCCATCTTCTTTTATTATAGAAGAAGGCAAAACGAAACAAAACACTTACAAACTACCAAAACAATAAACGACCGTGAAGCTAATAAACGTAGTGCACACACACAGGCTACAAACGTTCAGACATAGACAATTCCCCACAACAAACTAAAGCCTATGGCTACCCTAAATATGGCTCCCAATCAGAGACAACAGAAACCAGCTGTCTCTAATTGGGAACCCATTCAGGCAACCATAGACTTTCCTAGACAACTACACACAACATAGACACTGCTAGACAACTATACTAAACATAAACCCAACTACTCTAAATAAACCCCTTAAACCTTACAATCACCCTGGACACTACAAAACCCACATAAATACCCATGTCACACCCTGACCTAACTAAAATAATAAAGAAAACAAAGAATACTAAGGCCAGGGCGTGACATAGCCCCCCCCTTAAGGTGCGAACTCCGGGCGCACCAGCACAAAGTCTAGGGGAGGGTCTGGGTGGGCATCTGACCACGGTGGTGGCTCAGGCTCAGGGCAAGGTCCCCACCCCACCATAGTCAATCCCAGCTTATATCTCGCCCTACAAATGACCACCCTCATATTACCCCCACTTAATCTTTTGGGTAACATCGACACAAGGGGCAGCACCGGGATAGAGGAATAGCTCAGGATAGAGAGGTAGCTCAGGATAGAGAGGTAGCTCAGGATAGAGGGGCAACTCCGGACTGAAAGGCAGCTCCGGACAGAGAGACAGCTCTGGACTGAGGGGCAGTTCTGAATAAATAGCCGCTCTGGGCTGAGGGACAGCTCATGACTGGCTGACGGCTCTGGACGCTCATGGCTGGCTGACGGCTCTGGACGCTCATGGCTGGCTGACGGCTCTGGACGCTCATGGCTGGCTGACGGCTCTGGACGCTCATGGCTGACTGACGGCTCAGGATGCTCATGGCTGGCTGACGGCTCTGGCAGATCCTGTCTGGTTGGCGGCTCTGGCAGATCCTGTCTGGTTGGCGGCTCTGGCAGATCCTGTCTGGTTGGCGGCCCTGGCAGATCCTGTCTGGTTGGCGGCTCTGGCAGATCCTGTCTGGTTGGCGGCTCTGGCAGATCCTGACTGACAAATGGCTCTAGCGGCTCCTGACTGACTAACGGCTCTGACGGCTCGGGACAGACGGGCGGCTCTAATGGCTCGGGACAGACGGATGGCTCAGACGGCGCTGGGGAGACGGATGGCTCAGATGGCGCTGAGGAGACGGATGGCTCAGATGGCGCTGCGGAGACGGATGGCTCAGATGGCGCTGCGGAGACGGATGGCTCAGACTGATCCTGTCTGGCGGAAGGCTTTGGCTGCTCCTGTCTGGCGGAAGGCTCTGTAGGCTCATGGCAGACGGGCAGTTCATGCGGCGCTTGGCAGACGGACAGTTCAGGCGCCGTTGGGCAGACGGCAGACTCTGGCCGGCTGAGACGCACTGTAGGCCTGGTGCGTGGTGCCGGAACTGGAGGTACCGGGCTAAGGACACGCACCTTCAGGCTAGTGCGGGGAACAACAACAGGGCACACTGAGTTCTCAAGGCGCACTATATGCCTGGTGCGTGGTACCGGACTGAGGGCACGCACCTCAGGACGAGTGTGGGGAGAAATAACAGTGTGTACAGGACTCAGGAGACGCACAGGTGGCTTAGTGCGTGGTGCCGGAACTGGAGGCACTGGGCTGGAGACACGCACCATAGGGAGAGTGCGTGGAGGAGGAACAGGGCTCTGAAAACGCACTGGAAGCCTGGTGCGTGGTGTAGGCACTGGTGGTACTAGGCTGGGGCGAGGAGGTGGCGCCGGAAATACCGGACCGTGCAGGCGTACTGGCTCCCTTGAGCACCGAGCCTGCCCAACCTTACCTGGTTGAATGCTCCCCGTCGCCCGACCAGTGCGGGGAGGTGGAATAACCCGCACCGGTCTATGTAGGCGAACCGGGGACACCACGCGTAAGGCTGGTGCCATGTAAGCCGGCCCAAGGAGACGTACTGGTGGCCAGATATGTAGGGCCGGCTTCATGACATTTGGCTCAATGCCCAATCTAGCCCTACCAGTGCGGGGAGGTGGAATAACCCGCACTGGGCTATGCACCCGTACAGGAGACACCGTGCGCTCTACTGCGTAACACGGCGTCTGCCCGTACTCCCGCTCTCCACGGTTAGCCTGGGAAGTGGGCGCAGGTCTCCTACCTGCCCTTGGCCCACTACCTCTTAGCCCCCCCCCAAGAAATTTTTGGGTAGTACTCACGGGCTTTTCAGGCTTCCAGCCACGTCTCCTTGCTGCCTCCTCATATCTCCGCCTCTCTGCCTTCGCTGCCTCCAGCTCAGCTTTAGGGCGGCGATATTCTCCTGGTTGAGCCCATGGTCCCTTTCCATCCAATATTTCCTCCCATGTCCATGAGTCCTGGTTACTTTGCCGCTGTTGTTGGTTCCGCTCATGCTGCTTGATCCAATGTTGGTGGGGAATTCTGTCACGATCGTGTGGAGGAGAGACGGACCAAGACGCAGCATGTGGAAAATAAGCCATCTTCTTTTATTATAGAAGAAGGCAAAACGAAACAAAACACTTACAAACTACCAAAACAATAAACGACCGTGAAGCTAATAAACGTAGTGCACACACACAGGCTACAAACGTTCAGACATAGACAATTCCCCACAACAAACTAAACCCTATGGCTACCCTAAATATGGCTCCCAATCAGAGACAACAGAAACCAGCTGTCTCTAATTGGGAACCCATTCAGGCAACCATAGACTTTCCTAGACAACTACACACAACATAGACACTGCTAGACAACTATACTAAACATAAACCCAACTACTCTAAATAAACCCCTTAAACCTTACAATCACCCTGGACACTACAAAACCCACATAAATACCCATGTCACACCCTGACCTAACTAAAATAATAAAGAAAACAAAGAATACTAAGGCCAGGGCGTGACACATTACCAGCCTTTCAAAGCACTTCATGGCTACGGTCGTGAGTGCTACGTGTCTGTAGTAATTTAGGCAGGTTGCCTTCATGTTCTTGGGCACAGGGACTATGGTGGTCTGCTTGAAACATGTTGGTATTACTGACTCAATCAGGGACATGTTGAAAATGTCAGTGAAGACACCTGCCATTTGGTCAGCACATGCCCGGAGCACACGTCCTGGTAATCCGTCTGGCCCCGCAGCCTTGTGAATGTTGACCTGTTTAAAGGTCTTACTCTTGTCGGCTACGGAGAGCGTGATCCCACAGTCGTCCGGAACAGCTGATGATCTCATGCATGCCTCATTGTTGCTTGCCTCGAAGCGAGCATAGAAGTGATTTAGCTCATCTGGTAGGTTTTAGTCACTGGGCAGCTCGCGGCTGTGCTTCCCTTTTTAGTCTGTAATAGTTTGCAAGCCCTGCTACATAAGACGAGCGTCGGAGCCGGGGTAGTACGATTCAATCTTAGCCCTGTATGGATGTTTTGCCTGTTTGATGGTTCGTCGCAAGGAATAGCAGGATTTCTTACAAGCTTCCTGGTTAGAGTCCCGCATCTTGAAAGCGGCAGCTCTACCCTTTAGCTCAGTGCGAATGTTGCCTGTAATCCATGGCTTCTGGTTGGGGTATGTACGTACAGTCACTGTGGGGACAATGTCCTCGATGCACTTATTGATAAAGCCAGTGACTGATGTGGTGTACTCCTCAATGCCATCGGAAGAATCCCGGAACATGTTCCAGTCTGTGATAGCAAAACAGTCCTGTAGTTTAGCATATGCTTCATCTGACCACTTTTTTATAGACCAAGTCACTGGTGCTTCCTGCTTTAATTTGTGCTTGTAAGCAGGAATCAGGAGTATAGAGTTGTGGTCGGATTTACTAAAGGGAGGGTGAGGAAGAGCTTTGTACACGTCTCTGTGTGTGGAGTACAGGTGATCCAGAATTGTTTTCCCTCTGGTTGCACATTTAACATGTTGATAGAAATTAGGTAGAACTGATTTTAGTTTCCCTGCATTAACGTTTCCGGCCAATAGGGGTGCCGCCTCTGGGTGAGTGGTTTCCTGTTTGCTTATTTCCTTATACAGCTGAGTGCGGTCTTAGTGCCAGCATCTGTCTGTGGTGGTAAAAAAACAGCCACTAAAAGTATAGCTGAAAACTCTCTAGGCAAGTAGAGTGGTCTGCAATTTATCACAAGATACTCTACTTCAGGCAAGCAAAATCTAGACTTCCTTAGATTTCGTTCAAAGTATATCCCGCTAGCTGAATATCCATGTTGTCATTCAGCCATGATTCCGTGAAACATAGGATATTACAGTTTTTGATGTCCCGTTGGTAGGATATTCGTGATCGTACCTCGTCTAATTTATTGTCCAATGATTTCACGTTGGCGAGCAATATTGACGGTAACGTTAGTTTTACCACTTGCCTTCTGCGTATCCATACGAGGCATCCAGCTGTGTCCTCTGTACCTGCGTCTCTTCCTCTTCCAAATAACCAGGATGTTGGCCTTGTCGGGTGTTCAGAGAATGTCCTGTGTGTTCTGCCTGTTGAAGAAAACATCTTTGTCTAATCCGAGGTGAGTGATCGCTGTCCTGATATCCAGAAGGTCTGTTTTGCTGTAAGATACAGTTGCAGAAACATTATGTACAAAATAAGTTATAAATAACGTGAAAAAGGTCCTGAGTATATTGACCACCTTATGGTAATTTATCAGTTGTTTCTCTTATGTACAGGTATTCATTTAATTGCTAAAGTAATGAATAAATTGTAACATTTATGAGCCCTAATTTCTGTGAGGTGTTTTCACATATGATCCTGTTTAAAGTAACTGATCTCAGTCCTGTTTAAAGTAACTGATCTCAGTCCTGTTTAAAGTAACTGATCTCAGTCCTGTTTAAAATAACTGATCTCAGTCCTGTTTAAAGTAACTGATCTCAGTCCTGTTTAAAGTAACTGATCTCAGTCCTGTTTAAAGTAACTGATCTCAGTCCTGTTTAAAGTAACTGATCTCAGTCCTGTTTAAAGTAACTGATCTCAGTCCTGTTTAAAGTGAACTGTGGTATTAAGAGAAACATAACTCTGTTCTCTTTGTATTCACTCTGCCCCTGCCTTTGAATGAGGACTCAACTCTTTTGCTAGTTCACTTCACCTATTTTGTGGACAGAGTCCACTTTGCTTCACATTTCTATGTTTAGAAAGGAATCCAGATCTTTTTCCAACATTCACTCAATGCACCCTGGGATTTTACAAAGTGCAGGACAAGACATTCAATCAGAATGAGTTATTGGACATCTAGAAAAACCTACTTACATTTTGGAAGATAATAGATAAAGACATAATAATTATAATCAGAAGATACTATTAACATGTACTGTACATTTCATTGCTAACAGAAATAATAGCAATAGAACAACTGCAGAATAAACGCAGAATAAATAATGATTTATTTGAAAATTGTACACCCAAGGAAGTCTACCGCCCCTCAAAGATCCCTCACCGACCCAACAAAGGACCAATGAACACCCACGCAGGAAAAGTGTGGTCATGTATGCTGTGTGTGTGTGTGTGTGTGTGTGTGTGTGTGTGTGTGTGTGTGTGTGTGTGTTTGTGTGTGTGTGTGTGTGTGTGTGTGTGTGTGTGTGTGTGTGTGTGTGTGTGTGTGTGTGTGTGTGTGTGTTTGCACACCAGTGTGTACTGTATGTTAACAGATCCATAGATAATATGGTTGGGGTTGAGAAGGTGATGGAGAAAATGTACCTCATGAATCATTTTTCTGTTCACAGGATTCTACACACCTTCCTCATGTCTTCGTCAGTATCACTTCATTAGCACCTCTATGACCTGGACTGATGCCCAGAGTTACTGCAGAGAGAAATACACTGATCTGGCTACAGTAGATGACATGGAGGACCTGAACAGGCTGATTACCAGTGGCAGTGTTTATGATCTGATCTGGATCGGACTAAAGAAGGGAGACTCCATGAAGTGGCACTGGTCTCTGGCAGACAGACGTTTCTACAGAAAGGGGGAGACTGAGTTCAGAAACTGGGACACTGGGACACCCCAAAATGGTAACTGTGCTTTAATGAGTACAGCTGGTCTGTGGAACAACATCTCCTGTGATGACCAGCATCACTTCATCTGTTATGATGGTGAGTGTTTACATACTAATGATGAAGCCTGTTCTAAGTGCTGGAGCTGCCATTGAGTTGAAACATAGACTCATGATAACTTTAAGTTATTCATCAGTTATTGATCTGTTATCAAATCAATGACAACATGTACTATAGATGATCAGTAGATGATATTTCACTGGATATTTGTATTGATTATTACATTTGACTTTTGCAGGAAAACATGACACAAACCTAACATACGTCTTAATTCAGGAGAACAAGACCTGGATAGATGCTCAGAGTTACTGCAGACAGCATCACACAGACCTGGTCAGTGTGAGGAACCAGACTGAGAACACAGAGATAGAGAAGAAGATTTCACTGAGGGGACTTCCTGTGTGGATCGGTCTGTTTCAAGACTCCTGGAGATGGTCAGACCAAAGTGACTCCTCATTCAGAAACTGGACATTTGGATATCCTGATACTTCAGGACAGAACTGTGTTGCATTGCTTTTTGAATCAGTTAATTTTGCTAAATGGATAAATCATCCCTGTGACCACCAACATCATTTATTCTGCAATACTGGTAAATTACAATTTTCTCCACCTGATCTACATGATACTATGATGACAGGAGAACTAATGTTGCCCCCATGATTCACTTCTGTCATTTTGGGATTGTATTATCTTGTAGGCCCAGCTGTGGAGACCCCTGAGAAACCTCAACTGAAGAGACAGGTGGTGAGAATGAAAGTGACCCCAAAGGATCAAAATCTGAACCTCAGTGATCCTGCTGTTCAGGACTCCATCTTACAAGAGGTGAGTTTCACTCTGTTCATGAAGAACCAACTCAGCAATGATACCAACTGTACAGACCTCTTCTCTGGTCTGAGTCCTAGTCTGTTGTGGATGTCCTCCTCCCTGGTCTGGGTCCTAGTCTGTTGTGGATGTCCTCCTCTCTGGTCTGGGTCCTAGTCTGTTTGAAGATGACCTCCTCTCTGGTCTGGGTCCTAGTCTGTTTGAAGATGACCTCCTCTCTGGTCTGGGTCCTAGTCTGTTGTGGATGTCCTCCTCTCTGGTCTGGGTCCTAGTCTGTTGTGGATGACCTCCTCTCTGGTCTGGTTCCTAGTCCGTTGTGGATGTCCTCCTCTCTGGTCTGGGTCCTAGTCTGTTGTGGATGTCCTCCTCTCTGGTCTGGGTCCTAGTCTGTTTGTGGACGACCTTCTACCCTGGCTGTGACCCCGCTCTCAAAGGGTGTCTCAGGGAGAGTGGGATATCCAAAAACACATTTCCAATTCACACATGTATATTAAAGCACACTTGTACATGTGTGAAATAGGTCAAATATCAGCCTCATCTCCTCATAGAGACAAAGTGTTGAAGTGAAGAACGTCTCAGTACAGCAGGAAGGAATGGTAGTTGTAGTGAAGAACGTCTCAGTACAGCAGGAAGGAATGGTAGTTGTAGTGAAGAACGTCTCAGTACAGCAGGAAGGAATGGTAGTTGTAGTGAAGAACGTCTCAGTATAGCAGGAAGGAATGGTAGTTGTAGTGTAGAACGTCTCAGTATAGCAGGAAGGAATGGTAGTTGTAGATCTTCAGAATGACTAATACAGAGTGAAATATTCAAATCAAATCAAATCTCATTTTTCACAAACACATGGTTAGCAGATGTTATTGTGAGTGTAGCGAAATGCTTGTGCTTCTAGTTCTGACAGTGCAACAATATCTAACAACTAATCTAACAATTCCACAACAACTACCTAATACACACAAATCTAATTAAAGGGATGGAATAAGAATATGTACATATTAATATATGGATGGCCCATGACCGACCGGTATAGACAAGATGCAGTAGATGGTATAAAAGTGTGGGTCTCTGTGTGTCTTTGTGTTTCTCCAGATAAGGAACAAGCTGAAGGAGCAGGGGTTACCTGCAGACATCAAAGTGACATGGAAAAAGCAGCCTGATGGGAAGGTCTTCCACAAGGAGGAAGAGGGGTCTCCCAATAAAGAAGAGGAGGAGAAGATGAAGAAGAGGATGATGACAAAGAGAGAACTCTAGTTATGTAAAATGTTCTCCTTACATTTCTCTTTTTATTTACATTAATATTCTGTACTGGGATGTATTTTCTGTTTGGTTTTCACCAGGCATAATGGGACCCATGTCGTTCAAAAAGTTTGGACTCACTTTTGACTCATCTGTCCATAAAACATTCTTCTAAGAGTCTGGATGATCATCCATGTGCTTCCAGGTGCATTTTGACTAACTTTAGTCAACTGTTTGGGCTAGATGGGTCCCATTATATCTGATGAAAACCAAACACTGCATTCCACAGTAAAAACATCATACCAGTAGTCAAGCATGGTGGTGGTAGTGTGATGGTTTGGGGATGCTTTGCTGAGTTAAAGCAGTTCTGCATGGAAGAGTGGTCCACAATTCCTCCACAGCAATGTGAGAGACTGATCAACAACTACAGGAAGTGTTTGGTTGCAGACATTAGAGCTAAAGGTGGAACAACCAGTTATTGAGTGTAAAGGGGAAATGACTTTTTCACACAGGGGAATTGGGTGTTAAATAATTTGTTAATTAAATAGATAAATTAAGTATAAATATTTGTTTTTATTTGTAAACTCAAGTTCACTTCATCTAATATTAGGTTTTGGTTGAAGATCTGATAACATTCAATATCAAAAATATGCAAAAATTAAGAAAATCAGAAAGGGGGCAAATACTTTTTCACAGCACTGTAAGTATCAATGTGTTTTTCTAATTGGAATGTAACTTTCTTTAATTGAACATGTATTTAGACCGTAGTTTACATACTGCATAGTAAATGTAGTCTCAGCATGTTTTTAATTGGTTAATGAAGATGTATTTTCTGATGATCAAATAAATACTTGTTGCAGATTGACAGTATAGGTCTAGAGTTGTGATTCTTCAAGTTTCAACTTAATGTTATTTAAATGTTTATTTGACACATTTTACCTTAATGATAAAGACATCTAGACATAATGTGTAATCAAGTCCTCTCTTCAGGACTCTGATACACTGGTACCAGTTAGAACCATGTCCTGCTGACCAGAGTTTTAGTTACGTTTTACATAACTTCCTCAAATCAGACAGAGGGGAACTTTACCACATCAAGCCAGACCCAGGATATTTCCTGGAACACACAATGATGTGACATCAGTAACTAACCTGGTCTCAGATCTGTTTGTGGCCTCTTGCCAACTCTCATGTGTGTTGTGGTTCTGTGTGGCTCAGTTTGTAGAACATGGTGCTTTCAATGCCAGGATTGTTGATTTGTTTCCCCTGAGGCCACCAATATGGAAAATGTATGCTTGACCACTTTTGGATGAAAGGTTATATTATATTTTATATTGTGGTCTGCAGTGAATTTGGGAAAGTATTCAGAACCCTTGAATTTTTCCACATTTTGTTACGTTACAGCCTTATACTAAAATGGATTAAATAGTTTTTTCCCCTCATCAATCTACTCACAATACCCCATAATGACAAAGAAAAAACAGGTTTTAGAATTTTTTACAAATGTATTACAAATAAAAATGGAAATATTAGATTTACGTAAGTATTCAGACACTTTACTCAGTACTTTGTTGAAGCACCCTTAGCAGTGATTACAGCCTTGAGTCTTCTTGGGTATGATGCTACAAGCTTGGCACACCTGTATTTGGGGAGTTTCTCCCATTCTTCTCTGCAGATCCTCGAAAAGCTCTGTCAGGTTGGACGGAAGTGTCGCTGCACAAATATTTCAAGTCTCTCCAGAGATGTTCGATCGGTTTGAAATCCGGCATCTGGCTGGACCACTCAAGGACATTCAGAGACTTGTCCCTAAGCCACTCCTACATTGTCTTTGCTGTCTGCTTAGGGTTGTTGTCCTGTAGGAAGGTGAATTTTCACCACACATGGTGTCTGCGGTTGTGAGGCCGGTTGGAAGTACTGATAAATTCTCTAAAATGATGTTGGAGGCAGCTAATGAGAGAAAAAGTAATATTACATTCTCTGGCAACAGCTCTGGTAGACATTCCTGTAGTGAGCATATCAATTGCAAGCTCCTTCAAAACTTGAGACATCAGTGGAATTGCGTTGTGTGACAAAACCGCACATTTTAGAGTTGCCTTTTATTGTCCCCAGCACAAGGTGGACCTGTGTAATGATCATGCTGTTTAGTCAGCTTCTTGATATGCCACACCTGTCAGGTGGATGGTTTATCTTGGCCAAGGAGAAATGCTCACTAAAAGGTTTGTAAACAAATAAATAAAAAAAATAGAAATAAGCTTTATTATGCTTATGAACAATTTATGGGATCTTTTATTTCAACTCATGAAACATGGGACCAAAAACTTTACGTGCTGCGTTCATATTTTTGTTCATATTTTTGTTCATATTTTTGTTCATAGTAGTTTGGTTATTATCAAGCTAGAAATGACAATGACCTTAGGAGTTGTCAGACAGCAGAACAGATCTGGGACCTGTAAGCTACGTACTGTAACTACCACACCATATCACAAGCATCTTAGGTGTGCTGATCTAGGATCAGTTTTGCCTTTCAGAACATAATGAATGAATTGACATGGACAGGGGGGGAGCAGATCCTACATTCAGAAAAAAAGATTCCAGAAGGGTGCTTGGACTGTATCCATATGACAACCCTTTGAATAATATCCCTTTCTGGTTCCATGTAGAACCCTCTGTGGAAAGGGTTTTACATGACAGTGCAATGACAGAGGAGAGGGAGAGAAGAGCACCCAATGAAAGAGGAGAGGGAGGTCAGAGCACCCAATGAGAGAGGATAGGGAGGTCAGAGCACCCAATGAGAGAGGATAGGGAGGTCAGAGAACCCAATGAAAGAGGAGAGGGAGGGCAGAGCACCAGGTATGGCAGAACACCCAATGACAGAGGAGAGGGAGGGCAGAGCACCCAATGACAGAGGAGAGGGAGGTCAGCAACCCAATGACAGAGGAGAGGGAGGTCAGAGCACCCAATGAAAGAGGAGAGGGAGGGCAGAGCACCCAATGACAGAGGAGAGGGAGGGCAGAGCACCCAATGAGAGAGGAGAGGGAGGGCAGAGCACCCAATGAGAGAGGAGAGGGAGGTCAGAGCACCCAATGAGAGAGGAGAGGGAGGGCAGAGCACCCAATGACAGAGGAGAGGGAGGGCAGAGCACCCAATGAGAGAGGAGAGGGAGGTCAGAGCACCCAATGAGAGAGGATAGGGAGGTCAGAGAACCCAATGACAGAGGAGAGGGAGGGCAGAGCACCCAATGAGAGAGGAGAGGGAGGTCAGAGCACCCAATGAGAGAGGAGAGGGAGGTCAGAGAACCCAATGACAGAGGAGAGGGAGGGCAGATAACCCAATGACAGAGGAGAGGGATGTCAGAGCACCCAGTGACAGAGGGGAGGGCCGAACACCCAATGAATGAGAGGAGGGATGTCAGAGCACCCAATGACCGAGGGGAGGGCCGAACACCCAATGACAGAGGAGAGGGAGAGCAGAGTATCCAATAACCGAGGAGAGGGAGAGCAGAGCACCCAATGAGAGAGGAGAGGGAGGGCAGAGAACACAATGACAGAGGAGAGGGAGGGCCGAACACCCAATGACAGAGGAGAGGGAGAGCAGAGTATCCAATAACCGAGGAGAGGGAGAGCAGAGCACCCAATGAGAGAGGAGAGGGAGAGCAGAGCACCCAATGAGAGAGGAGAGGGAGAGCAGAGCACCCAATGACAGAGGAGAGGGAGGGCAGAGCACCCAATGACAGAGGAGAGGGAGGTCAGAGAACCCAATGACAGAGGAGAGGGAGGTCAGAGCACCCAATGACAGAGGAGAGGGAGGGCAGAGAACCCAATGACAGAGGAGATTATGTTGATCTTTATTCCTTTTTACCATAGCAACCCAATAATAAGCTTGAGAACATTGCCTAGTTAAATAAAGGTTAAATAAAAAAGTTAAAAATAGAATAATTATAAAATGCACATATAAACAGGTACATGTATGAGCTGAGATCAGTGAGAGCTGAGACCAGGGCCGCTGGGTTCCTGTCTGTCTCTGTGGTGTACCTCCAGTCCTGTTCCAGTCAAGTGGCTTTACCTGAGACTATCACTCTCAATTCAGGCCTCACTCACTCATCTGAACAATACTTGAAACCACACAACCCTTCATTTTTAGACGTAATGAGTTGGGTCCTTTTCTGTAAAATGAGAACATTTCTGGGCAATATGTCTGTCTAGAGGAGTGGATTATCTCCTTTGGATCAAGAGCATCATCACATGCAAATATTCTGTACAGCCTCTCTAACTGTTTCCTTCTCTGGTTCTGTCCAACCCCTTATCCAGTGGGATGAATGTCACATGTTCTGTATAGCCTCTCTAGCTGTTTCCTTCTCTAGTTCTGTCCAACCCCTTATCCAGTGGGATGAATGTCACGGCACAGTTGTTTTTGTATATAAATAACACATTCAAAGAAATTAGGAACAGTGTAAGGTTTATAGGGCAAAACTGGAGAGATTGACTTTTTTTTATACTTTTGCAAAAATGTCTGAACTTGTTTATGCTTTGTCATTCTAGGGTTTTGTGTAGATTGAGGGGGGGAGGATTTAATCCATTCCAGAATAAGGCTGTAAATTTTAAAAATGTGGGAAAAATTCAAGGGGTCTGAATAATTTCTGAATGCACTGTAGGTATTTTTTATTTTATTTATTTTTATTTATCCGTTATTTTACCAGGTAAGTTGACTGAGAACACGTTCTCATTTGCAGCAACAACCTGGGGAATAGTTACAGGGGAGAGGAGGGGGATGAATGAGCCAATTGTAAACTGGGGATTATTAGGTGACCGTGATGGTTGAGGGCCAGATTGGGAATTTAGCCAGGACACCGGGGTTAACACCCCTACTCTTACGACAAGTGCCATGGGATCTTTAATGACCTCAGAGAGTCAGGACACCCGTTTAACGTCCCATCCGAAAGACGGCACCCTACACACCCTACACTTGTTATTTATTTAACAAGTCAATTAAACACATTCTTATTAACAATGACGGCCTACCAAGAGGCAAAAGGCCTCCTGCGGGGACGGGGCTGGGATTAAAAATGTAGGACAAAACTCACTTCACAACAAGAGTGACAACACTACAATACACAGAGATTGAGTTGTGATACATCTGATTCTATTTCAAGTTTCAACTTTATATTATTTTAAAGTGCGTTTTATGCATTGTTGCTATATTTGACACATTATACCTTTTAATGATAAAGACATCTAGACATAATGTGTAATCAAGTCCTCTCTTCAGGACTCTGATACACTGGTACCAGTTAGAACCATGTCCTGCTGACCAGAGCTTTAGTTACGTTTTACATAACTTCCTCAAATCAGACAGAGGGGAACTTTACCACATCAACAGACCCAGGATATTTCCTGGAACACACAATGATGTGACATCAGTAACTAACCTGGTCTCAGATCTGTTTGTGGCCTCTTGACAACTCTCATGTGTGTTGTGGTTCTGTGTGGCTCAGTTTGGAGAGCATGGTGCTTTCAATGCCAGGATTGTTGGTTTGTTTCCCCTGAGGCCACCAATATGGAAAATGTATGCTTGACCACTGTCACTTTTGGATAAAAGGTAAACAATGGAAATACTCTATGTTATACTATAGTCTATAATAGTCTGAACAGAAATATAATATTTCATTGATTTTACTCAGTTACAGTTCCTATAAGGAAATCAGTCAATTGAAATAAATAAGTTAGGCCCTAGTCAATGGATTTCACATGATCGGGAAAACAAAACCGCACATTTTAGAGTGGCCTTTTATTGTCCCCAGCACAAGGTGGACCTGTCACCTTGGCCTATCAGATCATAATGAATTAAATGACTTGGACAGGGGGGAGTTGATCCTACATTCAGAAAAACATTACACAAGGGCTGTTCGGCTGTCTCCATAGGAGAACCCTTTGAAGAACACTTCCTGGTTCCAGGTAAAACACTTTTGCCCTGGTAGAACCATTTTGGGTTCCATGTAGATCCCTCTGTGGAAAGGGTTTTATATGAGAGAGTAATGACAGAGGAGAGAGAGGGCAGAGAACTCAGTGACAGAGGAGAGAGAGTGGGCAGAGAACTCAGTGACAGAGGAGAGAGAGGGCAGAGAACTCAGTGACAGAGGAGAGAGAGTGGGCAGAGAACTCAGTGACAGAGGAGAGAGAGTGGGCAGAGAACTCAGTGACAGAGGAGAGAGAGTGGGCAGAGAACTCAGTGACAGAGGAGAGAGAGTGGGCAGAGAACTCAGTGACAGAGGAGAGAGAGTGGGCAGAGAACTCAGTGACAGAGGAGAGAGAGTGGGCAGAGAACTCAGTGAAAGAGGAGGGAGAGTGGGCAGAGAACTCAGTGACAGAGGAGAGAGAGGGGTCAGAGAACTCAGTGACAGAGGAGAGAGAGTGGGCAGAGAACTCAGTGACAGAGGAGAGAGAGTGGGCAGAGAACTCAGTGACAGAGGAGAGAGAGTGGGCAGAGAACTCAGTGACAGAGGAGAGAGAGTGAGCAGAGAACTCAGTGACAGATGAGAGAGAGGGGGCAGAGAACTCAGTGACAGAGGAGAGAGAGTGGGCAGAGAACTCAGTGACAGAGGAGAGAGAGGGCAGAGAACTCAGTGACAGAGGAGAGAGAGGGCAGAGAACTCAGTGACAGAGGAGAGAGAGTGGGCAGAGAACTCAGTGACAGAGGAGAGAGAGGGCAGAGAACTCAGTGACAGAGGAGAGAGAGTGGTCAGAGAACTCAGTGACAGAGGAGAGAGATTGGGCAGAGCACTCAGTGACAGAGGAGAGAGAGTGGGCAGAGAACTCAGTGACAGAGGAGAGAGAGGGCAGAGAACTCAGTGACAGAGGAGAGAGAGGGCAGAGACCTCAGTGACAGAGGAGAGAGAGTGGGCAGAGAACTCAGTGACAGAGGAGAGAGAGGGCAGAGAACTCAGTGACAGAGGAGAGAGAGTGGTCAGAGAACTCAGTGACAGAGGAGAGAGATTGGGCAGAGCACTCAGTGACAGAGGAGAGAGAGTGGGCAGAGAACTCAGTGACAGAGAAGAGAGAGTGGGCAGAGAACTCAGTGACAGAGGAGAGAGAGTGGGCAGAGAACTCAGTGACAGAGGAAAGAGAGAGGGCAGAGACCAGGGCAGCTGGGTTACTGCCTGTCTCTGTGGTGTACCTCCAGCGCTCTTCTAGTGAAGTGGCTTTACCTGGGAGTGTCACTCTCAATTCAGGCCTCACTGACCTGAACAATACTTGAAACCAAACAAACCTTCATTTTTGGACGTAATGAGTTGGGTCCTTTTCTGAGCAATGAGACAATTTCTGGGCAATATGTCTGTCTAGAGGACTGGATTATCTCCTTTGGATCAAGAGCATCATCACATGCAAATATTCTGTGCCACCTCTCTAGCTGTTTCCTTCTCTGGTTCTGTCCAACCCCTTATCCAGTGGGATGAATGTCACATGTTCTGTATAGCCTCTCTAGCTGTTTCCTTCTCTGGCTCTGTCCAACCCCTTATCCAGTGCGATGAATGTCACGTCACAGTTGTTTTTGTATGTAAATAACACATTCAAAGAAATTAGGAACAGTGTAAGGTTTATAGGGCAAAACCGGAGAGACGCAGAGAGAGAGAGAGTTACCTTCAAACAACAGGTGAGGCCATTTTGGATTGTATAATCATGTTGGAAATCTAGCAACTATATTGTCGTGAAATGTATTTAAATATAAATATTTTAAAAGTTGGAGCCAATTTTAGATGAAATAATACATTTCCAAAATTCTTTGAACACAAACTCAAATTGTGTAATATCCTCTGTCTTGTGTTCAAAACCTTTCATTGTGTTTTCATTGTGTTTAAAGTCAGGCAGTGTGTGACCGTAGGAATCCTGTTCAGGGGATCCTGTTTCTTGACTTTAATTTAACACTTTATTTATTCCCCATTAGAAGGTTCCAGTGTAGAATAATCAACCATGTGTTCTAACCCTTGTTGACTCTCTGGAGACGTTATGTTGAGGTTTTTCACCACTACCCACTTCCAATACTTTAGAAACCTAACCTAACAATCACTGATTGTTCCTGTCTCTGAACAGGTGATAACCCTCTATGTGGGGAGCATTATCTTCACCTGTCCTGTCACATCATATCAGTAAAGAAGGAGAAAGACAGTTTGCATTGGTAAAGTGTTGCAACCTTGAAGTGCATTCATTTTAATCATATATCCTTTGAATTTCACAGTGATGGAAACGTTGTTGTATCTCACCCTGCTAATCTCAGGTCAGTTTACTGTGTGTGTCCCTGCAAACATGCCCACATTGGGCCGATACGTTCTTGCTAATCGGCTCCATATTACCCCCAAGACATTGGCCCAGTGTGTCCCAGTGTGTCCCAGTGTGTCCCAGTGTGGCCCAGTGTGGCTCAGTGTGGCCCAGTGTGGCTCAGTGTGTCCCAGTGTGGCCCAGTGTGGCTCAGTGTGTCCCAGTGTGGCCCAGTGTGGCTCAGTGTGGCTCAGTGTGTCCCAGTGTGTCCCAGTGTGTCCCAGTGTGTCCCAGTGTGGCTCAGTGTGGCCCAGTGTGGCTCAGTGTGTCCCAGTGTGTCCCAGTGTGTCCCAGTGTGTCCCAATGTGTCCCAGTGTGGCTCAGTGTGGCCCAGTGTGGCTCAGTGTGTCCCAGTGTGTCCCAGTGTGGCTCAGTGTGTCCCAGTGTGGCCCAGTGTGGCTCAGTGTGTCCCAGTGTGGCCCAGTGTGGCTCAGTGTGGCCCAGTGTGTCCCAGTGTGGCTCAGTGTGTCCCAGTGTGTCCCAGTGTGGCTCAGTGTGTCCCAGTGTGTCCCAGTGTGGACAGCCTTCACTGTTCCTGATACAAGCACACTCTTTGGATCAGCTGTCCGTTTTGGGCCCATTTGGTCCCCAAAATGATCTTATGTATTGGCCATATGTTTATTGACCACCTCAAGGTAATTTATCAGTTATAGGTTTTATTTATATATCATTTTTTTAGTACAAGTTAAATCAAATATTGCCATTGTAATGAATAAATTGTAACATTAATGAACCCTAATTTCTGTTAGGTGTTTTCACATATGGTCCTGTTTAAAATAACTGATCTCAGTCCTGTTTAAAGTGAACTAGGGTAATAAAATGAGAGCAACATTTATTTATTTTTATTCAACTAGTCACGTCAAATTCTTTTTTACAATGACTGCCTAGTAACAGTGGGATAACTGCCTTGTTCAGGAGAGAAACGACAGATTTTTACCGTGTCAGCTAAGGGTTTCAATCTATCTGTAAGGCCTGGGTGTCGGAGTGCGAAGTCAAGCGCAGGAAACAGCAGGTGCAATAACAAATGTTCTTTAATGAACACGGAGAAACTAGGCCACCCTACTAACACACTGGGTGTACTCCTCAAACAACCCCAGACACGGGGGAAACGAACACAGTCCAGTAAACACGTTGAACGAAACAAACACCACTCTTACTAACAAACAATCCCGCACAAAGAAACGTGCGGGCCGGCTGACTAATAAGCCCAACTAATTACACCCTAATACAAAACAGGTGAACCCAATAAACACATATGGAGGGGGAGAAAAGGATCAGTGGCAGCTAATAGGCCGGTTACGACGACCGCCGAGCGCCACCCGAACGGGAAGGAGAGCCTGCCTCGGTCGAAGTCGTGACAGTACCCCCCCTCTGACGCGCGGCTCCCGCAGCGCGCCGACACCGGCCTCGAGGTCGACCCGAAGGACGAGGTGCAGGGCGATCCGGATGGAGGCGATGGAAATCCCTCAGCATAGACGGATCCAAAATGTCCCCCACCGGTACCCAGCACCTCTCCTCCGGACCGTACCCCTCCCAGTCCACGAGGTACTGCAGGCCCCTCACCCGGCGTCTCGAGTCCAGAATGGCCCGTATCGTGTACGCCGGGGACCCCTCGATGTCCAGAGGGGGAGGAGGGACCTCCGGCTCCTCACCGTCCTGCAGGGGACCAGCTACCACCGGCCTGAGGAGAGACACATGAAAGGAGGGGTTAATGCGATAATAGGAAGGGAGTTGTAATCGATAACACACCTTGTTTATTCTCCTCAGGACTTTGAAGGGCCCTACACACTGCGGACCCAGCTTCCGGCAGGGCAAGCGGAGGGGCAGGTTTCAGGTCGAGAGCCAGACTCTGTCCCCCGGTACAAACACGGGGGCCTCACTGCGGTGGCGGTCAGCGCTCCTCTTCTGCCGTCCACTAGCTTGTTGGAGAGATTCCTGGACGGCCCTCCATGTCTCCTTGGAACGCTGCACCCATTCCTCCACCGCAGGAGCCTCGGTCTGGCTCGGATGCCATGGTGCCAGGAACGGCTGGTACCCCAATACACACTGAAAGGGGGACACGTTAGTAGAGGAGTGGCGTAGTGAGTTCTGGGCCATTTCGGCCCAGGGAATGTATCTCGCCCACTCCCCTGGCCGGTCCTGGCAATACGACCGCAGAAACCTACCCACCTCCTGGTTCACTCTCTCCACCTGCCCATTACTCTCAGGGTGATAACCGGAGGTCAGGCTGACCGAGACCCCCAAACGCTCCATGAACGCCCTCCATACTCGGGACGTGAATTGGGGGCCCCGATCAGAAACGATGTCCTCCGGCACCCCGTAGTGCCGGAAGACGTGGGTGAATAATGCCTCCGCAGTCTGTAGGGCTGTAGGAATACCGGACAACGGGAGGAGACGACAGGACCTCGAGAACCGATCCACAATCACCAGTACCGTAGTGTTCCCCTGAGACGGGGGAAGATCGGTCAGAAAATCTACGGACAGATGCGACCAAGGCCGTTGTGGAACGGGGAGGGGTTGTAACTTCCCTCTAGGAAGGTGCCTAGGAGCCTTACTCTGGGCGCATACCGAACAGGAGGAAACATAAACCCTAACGCCTCTCGCCAAGGTAGGCCACCAATACCTCCCCCGAAGGCTCCCCACTGTCCTCTTCACCCCAGGGTGACCCGAGGAGGGTAGAACGTGAGCCCACCGAATCAATTTGTCCCGAAGACCAAGCGGCACGTACTTCCGACCCACCGGACACTGAGGAGGAGCGGGTTCCGCCCGTAATGCCCGCTCGATGTCCGAGTCCACTTCCCACACCACTGGTGCTATCAGCCTTGAGGCGGGAAGGATGGGAGTGGGTTCGGTGGGCCGATCGTCCGAGTCGTAAAAACGGGACAGTGCATCCGCCTTTACGTTCTGGGAGCCCGGTCTATACGTTAACTTCTAGTTCCTCCCAAACCCGGATCCGGGAGCACCCCCATCAGTAAAAAAGCTGACTAGCATAGCCTAGCATAGCGTCACAAGTAAATACTAGCATCTAAATATCATTAAATCACAAGTCCAAGACACCAGATGAAAGATACACATCTTGTGAATCCAGCCATCATTTCTGATTTTTAAAATGTTTTACAGGGAAGACACAATATGTAAATCTATTAGCTAACCACGTTAGCAAAAGACACCATTTTTTTTACTCCACCAGTTTTTTACTGCATCAGTAGCTATCACAAATTCGACCAAATAAAGATATAAATAGCCACTAACCAAGAAACAACTTCATCAGATGACAGTCTGATAACATATTTATTGTATAGCATATGTTTTGTTAGAAAAATGTGCATATTTCAGGTATAAATCATAGTTTACCATTGCAGCCACCATCACAACTCTCACCAAAGCAACTAGAATAACTACAGAGACCATCGTGTATTACCTAATTACTCATCATAAAACATTTCTTAAAAATACACAGCGTACAGCAAATGAAAGACACAGATCTTGTGAATCCAGCCAATATTTCAGATTTTCTAAGTGTTTTACAGCGAAAACACAATATAGCATTATATTAGCTTACCACAATAGCCAGAAACACAACACCATTTACCAGCAGCAAAGGTTAGCGATCGTAACAAACAGGCAAAAGATATATAATTTTTGACTAACCTTGATATTCTTCATCAGATGACAGTCCTATAACATCATATTACACAATGCATATAGGGTTTGTTCGAAAATGTGCATATTTAGCGGCACAAATCGTGGTTATACAATGTGATTAGTGGCCAAAACTTCAAGCAATCTGTCCGGCTCCATCTTGGAGAGGCACCTAATCTAATCGAAAACTATTCATAAACTTGACTAAAAAATACAGATTGGACAGCAAATGAAAGATACATTAGTTCTTAATGCAACCGCTGTGTTAGATTTTTTAAATTAACGTTACTGCGCAATACAGCGTGCGCTAAAGCGAGACCGCACCGAAATTCATGGCGGAATTATTATTTGACATTTGTCAACATAAATACGAATTAACAGCATAAAGACTGCTTACTATTTGCTGAGCTTCCATCAGAATCTTGGGCAAGGTGTCCTTTCTCCAGAACAATCGTCTTTTGGTTGAAAGATGTCCTCTTCTCCTGTAGAAATAGCAGCTAACGATAGCCACCCACTGGAGAGGTGTCCAACTCGTGATAACGCGTCACAAAGAAATCCCAGAAAATCGCAATAAACTGATATAAACTGCTATAAGTCGGTTTAAATTAACTACCTTATGATGTCTTTAACACCTATAACGAATAAAAACGACCGGAGATATAGAACTGCTAAAACGAAAGCTTTTGCAGGACGCCATTGTGATGTCCCTCTTGCGCCAGGCGCCCCTTTGAAATGAACGGTACTTCCGTTCCATGAGCTTTTATAGTGGCCCAGATGGTGCAATCCACTCCATTCAAATTCTCACCGCTTACTGACATCTAGAGGAAGGCGTATGCAGTGCATGTAGCCCCATAGCTTACATGGGGACTTATAAACTGACCCTAGAACAGGGACCTCTATTTCAGAAATCTCACTTCCTGACAGGAAATGTGCTGCAGAATGAGTTCTGTTTCACTCAGAGAAATAATTCAAACGGTTTTAGAAACTAGAGAGTGTTTTCTATCCAATAGTAATAATAATATGCATATTGTACGAGCAAGAATTGAGTAAGAGGCAGTTTAATTTGGGAACGAAATTATTACAAAGTGCAAATAGCACCCCCTATTGACAAAAGGTTAACGTAAACTGGATTCGGGTAAAGAACATGGCCCACCTTGCCTGACGTGGGTTCAGTCTCCTAGCTGCCCGAATATACTCCAGATTCTGGTGGTCGGTCCAGATGAGAAAAGGGTGCTTAGCCCCCTCAAGCCAGTGTCTCCACACCTTCAGGGCACTGACCACTGCTAACAACTCCCGGTCCCCCACATCATAGTTACGCTCCGCTGGGCTGAGTTTCTTCGAGAAGAAAGCACAGGGGTGGAGTTTTGGTGGCGTACCAGAGCGCTGTGATAGCACGGCACCTACCCCAGCCTCGGACGCGTCCACCTCCACTATGAATGCTAGAGAGGGATCCGGATGCGCCAACACGGGCGCATCCGTGAACAGCGCCTTCAACCTGTTGAAAGCTCCGTCCGCTTTTGCTGACCACTGCAACCGCACCGGACCCCCCTTCAGCAGTGAGGTAATGGGAGCTGCTACCAGGCCAAAACCCCGGATAAACCTCCGATAGTAGTTGGCAAAACCCAAAAACCGCTGCACCTCTTTTACCGTGGTCGGAGTCGGCCAATTACGCACGGCCTTAATGCGGTCACTCCCTACCACCACCCCCGAGGTGGAAATGCGATAACCCAGAAAAGAGACGGCTCGTTTGGAGAACACACACTTCTCAGCCTTGACATATAGGTCATGCTCCAGCAGTCTACCAAGCACCTTGCGTACCAGAGACACATGCGCGGCGTGAGTGGCTGAGTAGATCAGAATGTCATCGATATAAACAACCACTCCCTGCCCGTGCAGGTCCCTGAGAATATCGTCTACAAAGGATTGGAAAACGGCTGGAGCATTCTTTAACCCATACGGCATGACGCAGTACTCATAATGGCCCGATGTGGTACTAAATGCGGTTTTCCACTCGTCTCCTTTCCGAATACGCACCAGACTATACGCGCTCCTGAGATCCAATTTTGTGAAGAACTGCGCTCCGTGAAATGATTCCATTGCCGTAGCAATGAGAGGTAGTGGGTAACTAAACCCCACGGTGATGGCATTTAGACCTCTATAATCAATACACGGACGCAAACCTCCCTCCTTTTTCTTCACAAAAAAGAAACTCGAGGAGGCGGGTGAGATGGAGGACCGAATGTACCCCTGTCCCAGAGACTCAGTGACATATGTCTCCATAGCCACCGTCTCCTCTTGGGACAATGGGTACACGTGACTCTTGGGAAGCGCAGCGTCTACCTGGAGATCTATCGCACAATCCCTTCCCGGTCGATGAGGTGGTAATTTAGTCGCTTTCTTTTTACTGAAAGCGATTGCCAAATCGGCATACTCGGGGGGAATGCACACCATGGAACCCTGGTCTGGACTTTCCACCGACGTGGCACCGATGGAAACTCCCAAACACCTTCCAGAACACTCCTTTGACCACCCCTGGAGAACCCCCTGTCACCACGAAATTTTAGGATTGTGCCGGGCCAGCCAGGGAATCCCTAGCACCACTGGAAACGCAGGCGAATCAATAATATAAAAGCTGATACGCTTCTTATGATTCCCCTACGTCACCATGTCCAGGGGGACCGTGGTCTCCCTAACCACCCCTGACCCTAATGGCCGGCTATCTAGGGAGTGCACGGGAAAGGGAGAATCTATCGGCACAAGCGGAACCCTTAACCTAAGAGCGAGTCCGCGATCCATAAAGTTCCCAGCTGCGCCTGAATCGACTAGCGCCCTATGCTGGGAAGAGGGAAAAAATTGCACATTGCAAACAAATAATCTGAACTAAAAACTCCACACATTTTGGAAATCTGTGCATCCTTGACAACCTCTAATCAATGTTCAAATGCAGCAACAACAAAAAATCCTGCAAACGTACACATCAACATCTTCTCTTAGTTCGTTCTGTTAGGTGACCTAAACTGGGATATGCTTAACACCTCGGCAGTCCTACAATCTAGGCTAGATGCCCTCAATCTCACACAAATTATCAAGGAGCCCACCAGGTACAACCCTAAATACGTAAACACGGGCACTTTCATAGATATTATCCTGACCAACTTGCCCTCCAAATACACCTCTGCTGTTTTCAATCAGGATCTCAGCGATCACTGCCTCATTGCCTGCATCCGCTATGGGTCCGTGGTCAAACGACCACCCCTCATCACTGTCAAACGCTCCCTAAAAAACTTCTGCGAGCAGGCCTTTCTAATCGACGTGGCCTGGTTATCCTGGAAGGATATTGACCTCATCCCGTCAGTAGAGGATGCCTGGTCATTCGTTAAAAGTAATTTCCTCACCATCTTAAATAAGCATGCACCATTCAAAAGTGTATAACTATGAACAGATATAGCCCTTGGTTCACTCCAGACCTGACTGCCCTCGACCAGCACAAAAACGTCCTGTGGCGGAATGCACTTGCATCAAATTGTCCCAGCGATATGCAACTTTTCAGGGAAGTCAGGAACCAATACACGCAGTCAGTTAGGAAAGCAAAGGCTATATTTTTCAAACAGAAATTTGCATCCTGTAGGTATAACCCCAAAAAGTTTTGGGACACTGGAAAGTCCATGGAGAATAAGAGCACCTCCTCCCAGCTGCCCACTGCACTGAGGCTAGAAAACAATGTCACCACCGATAAATCCAAAATAATCTAGAATTTCAATAAGCATTTCTCTACGGCTGACCATGCTTTCCTCCTGGCTACCCCAACCCCGGAAAACTGCTCAGCATCCCCTGCAGCTACTTGCCCTGCAGAAACTTGCCCAAGCCTCCTAAGCTTCTCCTTCACCCAAATCCAGATAGCAGATGTTCTGAAAGAGCTGCAAAACCTGGACCCGTACAAATCAGCTGGGCCCTCTCTTTCTAAAATTATCCGCCGCCATTGTTGCATGTTGTGATTGTTGTGATTGCCTTTGAGCCTGTGGATTACTGAAGAAAACACGTGAACAAAACTGAGGTTTTTGGATTTAAAGAGGGACTTAATCAAACAAAACTAACATGTATAGAGTAAATGGGAGTCTTGTGAGTGCAACCATATGAAGATCATCAAAGGTAAGTGATTAATTTAATCACTACTTCTGACTTGTGTAACTCTTCTACTTGGCTGGTAACTGTTTGTAATGATTTGTCTGCTGGGCGCTGTTCTCAGATAATCTCATGGTGTGCTTTCGCCGTAAAGCCTTTTTGAAATCTGACACCATGGTTGGATTAACAAGAAGTTCATCTTCAAACCGATGTATAACACTTGTATGTTTTATGAAATTTTATAACGAGTATTTCTGTTTTTGAATTTGGCACTCTGCAATTTCACTGGATGTTGGCCAGGTGGGAAGGTAGCATCCCACACCCCCTAGAGAGGTTAACAAGCAGATCACTGACCATTTCGAATCCCACCGTACCTTCTCCGCTGTGCAAGCTGGTTTCCGAGCTGGTCATGGGTGCACCTCAGCCACGCTCAAGGTCCTAAACAATATCATAACCGCCATCGATAAAAGACAGTACTGTGCAGCCATCTTCATCAACCTGGCCAAGGCTTTCGACTCTGTCAATCACTGTATTCTTGTCTGCCGAGTCAACAGCCTTGGTTTCTCAAATGACTGCCTCGCCTGGTTCACCAACTACTTCTCAGATAGAGTTCAGTGTGTCAAATCGGAGGGCCTGTTGTCCAGACCTCTGGCAGTCTCTATGGGGGTACCACAGGGTTCAATTCCCTGGCCGACTATTTTCTCTGTATATATCAACGATGTCGCTCTTGCTGCGGGTGATTATTGGTGCCACCTCTAGGCAGATGACACCATTCTGTATACATCTGGCCCTTCTTTGGACACTGTGTTAGCCTCGTAAGGCTCGGGGGCAGTGTTCGGAAGTTCAGATGAATGACGTGTCCAAAGTAAACTGCCTGTTACTCAGGCCCAGAAGCTAGGATATGCATGTAATTGGTAGCATTGGATAGAAAACACTCTGATGTTTAATAATGTCTGTGAGTATAACAGAACTGCTATGTCAGGTGAAAACCTGAGGAAAATCCATCTAAATTTTTGGGGGGAGGTCAAAGGCCATTTCAACGCTAGCCTATGGGAAAAACAAATAAATAGGACCCAGATTGCAGTTCCTATAGC
This sequence comes from Salvelinus namaycush, assembly GCF_016432855.1. Lineage (NCBI taxonomy): Eukaryota > Metazoa > Chordata > Actinopteri > Salmoniformes > Salmonidae > Salvelinus > Salvelinus namaycush. The sequence goes on along the minus strand of NW_024061747.1, from coordinate 41,833 downwards.
TTCCGCTAGATGTCAACAGTCTTTTGAAAGGCTTTCAGGCTTGTTTTTTGAAAAATGAAAAATGAACAGGTAGTTGTAGTTTTTCCAAGGTGTCCCTCGTTAGAAATGTAGTCTTGTTGAGCGCGTGAATGAGGTGCATGCTCTTTGTTATTTATCTTCCCTATTGAACATACTATTCTCCGTCTAAAATATTATAATTTATTTAGATGTTAGAGTAGCTAAGGATTAATTAGAAACATCGTTTGACCTGTTTGGACGATCTTTACCGGTAACTTTTTGGATTCGTTTGTATGCCTGTTGAACGAGTGGATTACTGAATCAAGCGCGCCAAATAAACTGACTTTTTGGGGATATAAAGAAGGACTTTATCGAACAAAACAAACGTTAATTGTGTAGCTGGGACCCTTGGGATTGCAAACAGAGGAAGATCTTCAAAGGTAAGTGATTTATTTGATCCGTATTTGGGATTTTGTGACGCCTGTGCTGGTTTGGAAAAGTATTTTGATGTTGGGCGCTGTCCTCAGATAATCGCATGGTATGCTTTCGCCGTAAAGCCTTTTTGAAGTCTGACAGTGCGGTTGGATTATCAAGAAGTTAAGCTTTTAACTTCTTATGGCTGCAAGCCCGATGTCGGTACACTTATGACTACAGCCAGCTCAAGTGCAGGGCGCGAAATTCAAAAGATATTTTTTAGAAATATTTAACTTTCACACATTAACAAGTCCAATACAGCAAATGAAAGATAAACATCTTGTGAATCCAGCCAACATGTCCGATTTTAAAAATGTTTTACAGCGAAAACACCACGTATATTTATGTTAGTTCACCACCAAATACAAAAAAGCACAGACATTTTTCACAGCACCACCACCACAGCGCCAACCAAACTAACCAAGAACCAACCAAACTAACCAAGAAACAACTTCATCAGATGACAGTCTTATAACATGTTATACAATAAATCTATGTTTTGTTCGAAAAATGTGCATATTTGAGGTATAAATCAGTTTTACATTGCAGCTACCATCACAGCTACCGTCACAAATAGCACCGAAGCAGCCAGAGTAACTACAGACACCAACGTGAAATACCTAAATAATCCAGCCAATATTTCCGATTTTTTTAAGTGTTTTACAGCGAAAACACAATATAGCGTTATATTAGCTTACTACAATAGCCAACCACACAACAGCATTGATTCAAGGCAAATGGTAGCGATAGCGACAAAACCAGCAAAAGATATTAATTATTTCACTAACCTTCATAAACTTCATCAGATGACAGTCCTATAACATCATATTACACAAGACATATATGGTTTGTTCGAAAATGTACATATTTAGAGCTGATATCCGTGGTTATACATTGTGCTAACGTAGCATCTTTTTCGCAGAATGTCCGGGTATATTTATGACACTCACCTATTCTGACCAAATAACTATTCATAACCTTTACTAAAAAATACATGTTGTATAGGAAATGATAGATACACTAGTTCTTAATGCAATCGCCGTGTTAGAATTCTAAAAATAACTTCAGTATGACATCCAGCTTACGTTATAGCGAGAGAGCGCACAAAATCTGGGCGCAAACTAATAGTAAACATGTTCGACAGATATATGAAATAACATCATAAATGGGTCCTACTTTTGATGATCTTCCATCAGAATGTTGTACAAGGGGTCCTTTGTCGGAAACAATCGTTGTTTGGTTTTAGAATGGCATTTTTCCCTCTTGAATTAGCAAGCACACTAGCCAAGTTTTGCAGTAGTCTAGTGTGAGGGGTTATGTCAGTAGTCTAGTGTGAGGGGTTATGTCAGTAGTCTAGTGTGAGGGGTTATGTCAGTAGTCTAGTGTGAGGGGTTATGTCAGTAGTCTAGTGTGAGGGGTTATGTCAGTAGTCTAGTGTGAGGGGTTATGTCAGTAGTCTAGCGTGAGGGGTTATGTCAGTAGTCTAGCGTGAGGGGTTATGTCAGTAGTCTAGCGTGTGGGGTTATGTCAGTAGTCTAGTGTGAGGGGTTATGTCTGTAGTCTAGTGTGAGGGGTTATGTCAGTAGTCTAGTGTGAGGGGTTATGTCAGTAGTCTAGTGTGAGGGGTTATGTCAGTAGTCTAGTGTGAGGGGTTATGTCAGTAGTCTAGTGTGAGGGGTTATGTCAGTAGTCTAGTGTGAGGGGTTATGTCAGTAGTCTAGTGTGAGGGGTTATGTCAGTAGTCTAGTGTGAGGGGTTATGTCAGTAGTCTAGTGTGAGGGTTATATCAGTAGTCTAGTGTGAGGGGTTATGTCAGTAGTCTAGTGTGAGGGGTTATGTCAGTAGTCTAGTGTGAGGGTTATATCAGTAGTCTAGTGTGAGGGGTTATGTCAGTAGTCTAGTGTGAGGGTTATGTCAGTAGTCTAGTGTGAGGGGTTATGTCAGGAGAAACAGATTTGTAGTAGTCTAGCGTGTGGTGCGGGAGTAATGACAAGCAAACCTGAGGAGCTTTGTGTTCACATTGTCCTAAAAAAGGGAACCGGACATTGGATTCAAGTGAACTGAACTCAGTGGGGAGTGAATTGAACTTGAGGGTCTGAGTTGCTTTGGAGTGGTCAATCTGCACACAAAAAAATAAGCGAACTACACCGAGTTCACAGAAATTGGCTGAAAATGACCAAGTGTGAAAACTTCCTTATTTATCTTTTGTGTTACATTACACCAGAAAGACAACAGAGTTGCTGCTGTCATTCACCGAGATGTTGCTGTGGGCTTGCTGTTGGATAGCCTGTGTTGGGATTGCTGTTGGATAGCCCGTAACCATCTTGGCCACTGAATACCCACACAGGGCAAATGTTGTGATGTTTGTGTGTGTGTGTGTGTGTGTGTGTGTGTGTGTGTGTGTGTGTGTGTGTGTGTGTGTGTGTGTGTGTGTGTGTGTGTGTGTGTGTGTGTGTGTGTGTTTGCAGACCAAGGTGTACTGTACTGTATGTTAACAGATCCATAGAGAGTGTGGTTGGGTTGAGAAGTTGCTGGGCGAAATGTACCTCCATGAATCATTATTCTGTTATAACAGGGTTCTACACACCTTCCTCATGCCTTCATCAGTATCACCTCATTACCAACAATATGAACTGGACTGATGCCCAGAGATACTGCAGAGAGAATTACACTGATCTGGCTACAGTAGATGACATGGAGGACCTGAACAGGCTCATTACCAGTGTCAATGATTATAAAGTAAGATACTGGATCGGACTAAAGAAGGGAGACTCCATGAAGTGGAACTGGTCTCTGGCAGACAGACATTTCTACAGAAAGGGGGAGACTGAGTTCAGAAACTGGGACACTGGGACGCCCCAAAATGGTAACTGTGCTTTAATGAGTACAGCTGGTCTGTGGAACAACACCTGCTGTGATGACCAGCATCACTTCATCTGTTATGATGGTGAGTGTTTACATACTAATGATGAAGCCTGTTATAAGTGCTGGAGCTGCCATAGAGATGAAACATAGACTCATGATAACTTTAAGTTGTTAATCAGTTATTGATCTGTTATCAAATCAATGACAACATGTACTATAGATGATCAGTAGATGATATTTCACTGGATATTTGTATTGATTATTAAATTTGACTTTTGCAGGAAAACAAGACACCAACCTAACATACGTCTTAATTCAGGAGAACAAGACCTGGATAGATGCTCAGAGTTACTGCAGACAGCATCACACAGACCTGGTCAGTGTGAAGAACCAGACTGAGAACACAGAGATAAAGAAGAAGATATCACTGAGGGGACTTCCTGTGTGGATCGGTCTGTTTCAAGACTCCTGGAGATGGTCAGACCAGAGTGACTCCTCATTCAGAAACTGGTGGCCAGGATATCTTACAAAAAATCCTACAAGAGATCAGAGTTACAACTGCACTGTGGTGTCTTATGATCTTTATTTTCATGAATATTTTTTTTATTATGAAGATAATTATTCTTATCTTAAATGGAGAAATCTGCCCTGTGACGTCCGCAAGCCTTTCATCTGCTATGGTAAATTACCATATTCTCCTCCAGATACTATGAGGACAGGAGAACTCTAACGTTGCCCCATGATTCACTACTGTCATTGTTGGATTGTATTATCTTGTAGGCCCAGCTGTGGAGACCCCTGAGAAACCCCAACTGAAGAGACAGGTGGTGAGAATGAAAGTGACCCCAAAGGATCAAAATCTGAACCTCAGTGATCCTGCTGTTCAGGACTCCATCTTACAAGAGGTGAGTTTCCCCCTGTTCATGAAGAACCAACTCAGTAATGATACCAACTGTACAGACCTCTTCTCTGGTCTGGGTCCTAGTCTGTTGTGGATGGCCTCCTCTCTGTTCTGGGTCCTAGTCTGTTGTGGATGAACTCCTCTCTGGTCTGGGTCCTAGTCTGTTGTGGATGTCCTCCTCTCTGGTCTGGATCCTAGTCTGTTGTGGATGACCTTCTCTCTGGTCTGGGATCTAGTCTGTTGTGGATGTCCTCCTCTCTGGTCTGGGTCCTAGTCTGTTGTGGATGTCCTCCTCTCTGGTCTGGGTCCTAGTCTGTTGTGGATGACCTTCTCTCTGGTCTGGGTCCTAGTCTGTTGTGGATGTCCTCCTCTCTGGTCTGGGTCCTAGTCTGTTGTGGATGACCTCTTGTCTGGTCTGCGTCCTAGTCTGTTGTGGATGTCCTCCTCTCTGGTCTGGGTCCTAGTCTGTTGTGGATGACCTCTTGTCTGGTCTGCGTCCTAGTCTGTTGTGGATGTCCTCCTCTCTGGTCTGGGTCCTAGTCTGTTGTGGATGATCTCCTCTCTGGTCTGGGTCCTAGTCTGTTGTGGATGACCTCCTCTCTGGTCTGGGTCCTAGTCTGTTGTCGATGACCTCTTCTCTGGTCTGGGTCCTAGTCTGTTGTGGATGACCTCCTCTCTGGTCTGGGTCCTAGTCTGTTGTCGATGACCTCCTCTCTGGTCTGGGTCCTAGTCTGTTGTGGATGGCCTCCTCTCTGGTCTGGGTCCTAGTCTGTTGTCGATGACCTTCTCTCTGGTCTGGGATCTAGTCTGTTGTGGATGACCTCCTCTCTCGTCTGGGTCCTAGTCTGTTGTCGATGACCTCCTCTCTGGTCTGGGTCCTAGTCTGTTGTGGATGACCTCCTCTCTGGTCTGGGTCCTTGTCTGTTTGTGGATGACCTTCTATCCTGGCCGTGACCCCACTCTCCAAGGGTGTCTCAGAGACAGTGGGATATCCAAAAACACATGACTAATACAGAGTGAAATATTAAAATCAAATCAAATCTTATTTTTCACAAACACATGGTTAGCAGATGCTATTGGTTACGTACACATGGTTAGCAGATGTTGTGAGTGTGTGAAATGCTTGTGCTTCTAGTTCTGACAGTGCAACAATATCTAACAACTAATCTAACAATTCCACAACAACTACCTAATACACACGAATCTTATTAAAGGGATGGAATAAGAATATGTACATATAAATATATGGATGGGTCATGACCAACCGGTATAGATGAGATGCAATAGATGGTATAAAAGTGTGGGTCTCTGTGTGTCTTTGTGTTTTTTCAGATAAGGAACAAGCTGAAGGAGCAGGGGTTACCTGCAGACATCAAAGTGACATGGAAAAAGCAGCCTGATGGGAAGGTCTTCCACAAGGAGGAGGAGGGGTCTCCCAAGAAAGAAGAGGAGGAGAAGAAGATGAAGAGGATGATGACAAAGAGAGAACTCTAGTTATGTAAAATGTTCTCCTTACATTTCTATTTTTTATTTACATTAATTATCTGTACTGGGATGTATTTTCTCAACCTAATTAAATGTGTTTTATTAAGTAAATTGTTTAATTATAAACATTAATAGTGTTTTATCATGAGATGCTTTTCTTGATAATATTCTTGACTTGGTTGTTTTATTACAGGGTGTGTTCTCAAGATAGACTTTCACACATCATGTCTGTAAATGAGTTATCTGTAGTTATGTTGATATACAGTGCTGTGAAAAAGTATTTGCCTCCTTTCTAATTTTCTCAACTTTTACATATTTTTGATGCTGAATGTTATCTGATCTTCAAAGAAAACAGAATATTAGATGAAGGGAACCTGAGTGAACAAATAACACAACAATTACATACCTATTTAATTCATTTCATAACAAAGTTATGTAACACCCAATGTTCATGTGTTAAAAAGTCACCTCAGCGACATTTGTTGGTTTTCAATCATGAACTGGTTGTTTCAAGTCCAGCCACAACATCTCAAATGGGATCATTAGGTCTGGATTTTAACTAGGTCATTCCAATACTTCAAACGTGTTGCTTTTTAACCATTTTCATGTAGACTTGATAGTGTGTTTTGGATCAATGTCTTGCTGCATGACCCACCTGCGTTTCAGCATCAGCTCACAGACGGATGGCCTGACATTCTCCTGTAGAATTCTCTGATACAGAGCAGAAATCATGGTTCCTTCTATAAAGGCAAGTCGTCCAGGTACTGAGGCAGCAAAGCATCCTCAAACCATCACACTACCACCACCATGCTTGACCGTTGGTAGAGGGTTTTTACTGTGAAATGCAGTGTTTGGTTTTCACCAGGCATTTTGACTCACTTTTGACTCATCTGTCCATAAAACATTCTTCTAAGAGTCTGGATGATCATCCATATGTTTCCAGGTGCATTTTGGCTAACTTTAGTCAACTGTTTGGACTAGATGGGTCCCATTATGTCTGATGAAAACCAAACACTGCATTCTACAGTAAAAATATCATACCAGTAGTCAAGCATGGTGGTGGTAGTGTGATGGTTTGGGGAAGCTTTGCTGAGTTAAAGCAGTTCTGCATGGAAGAGTGGGCCACAATTCCTCCACAGCAATGTGAGAGACTGATCAACAACTACAGGAAGCGTTTGGTTGCAGTCATTAGAGCTAAAGGTGGAACAAACAGTTATTGAGTGTAAAGGGGCAATTACTTTTTCACACAGGGGATTTGGGTGTTGCATAACTTTGTTAATTAAATAGATAAAATAAGTATAAATATTTGTTTTTATTTGTAAACTCAAGTTCACTTCATCTAATATTAGGTTTTGGTTGAGGATCTGATAACATTCAGTATCAAAAACATGTAAAAATAAAGAATCAGAAAGGGGACAAATACTTTTTCACAGCACTGTAAGTAGCAATGTGTTTTTCTAACTGGAATGTAACTTTCTTTAATTGAAAATGTATTTAGACCGTAGTTTACATACTGCATAGCCAATGTAGTCTCAGCATGTTTTTAATTGGTTAATTAATGAAGATGTCTTTTCTGATGATCAAATAAATACTTGTTGCAGATTGACAGTATAGGTCTAGAGTTGTGATTCTTCAAGTTTCAACTTAATATTATTTTAATGTTTGTTTGACACATTTTACCTTAGTGATAAAGACAGCTAGACATATTGTGTAATCAAGTCCTCTCTTCAGGACTCTGATACACTGGTACCAGTTAGAACCATGTCCTGCTGACCAGAGCTTTAGTTACGTTTTACATAACTTCCTCAAACCAGACAGAGGGGAACTTTACCACATCAAGCCAGACCCAGGATATTTCCTGGAACACACAATGATGTGACATCAGTAACTAACCTGGTCTCAGATCTGTTTGTGGCCTCTTGCCAACTCTCATGTGTGTTGTTGTTCTGTGTGGCTCAGTTTGTAGAACATGGTGCTTTCAATGCCAGGATTGTTGGTTTGTTTCCCCTGAGACCACCAATATGGAAAATGTATGCTTGACTACTTTTGGATGAAAGGTTATATTATATTTTATATTATGGTCTGCAGTGCATTCAAAAAGTATTCAGGCCCCTTAACTTTTTCCACATTATGCTACTTTACAGCCTCGTACTAAAATGGATTAAATAGTTTTTTCCCCTCATCAATCTACACACAATACCCCATAATGACAAAGAACAAACAGGTTTTAGAATTTTTTTGCAAATGTATTACAAATATAAATGGAATTTACGTAAGTATTCAGACACTTTACTCAGTACTTTGTTGAAGCACCCATAGCAGCGATAACAGCCTTGAGGCTTCTTGGGTATGATGCTACAAGCTTGGTACACCTGTATTTGGGGAGTTTCTCCCATTCTTCTCTGCAGATCCTCGAAAAGCTCTATTAGGTTGGAAGGAAGCGTCGCTGCACAAATATTTCAAGTTTCTCCAGAGATGTTCGATCGGTTTGAAATCCGGCATCTGGCTGGACCACTCAAGGACATTCAGAGACTTGTCCCTAAGCCACTCCTTCATTGTCTTGGCTGTCTGCTTAGGGTTGTTGTCCTGTAGGAAGGTGAATTTTCACCACACATGGTGTCTGCGGTTGTGAGGCCGGTTGGAAGTACTGCTAAATTCTCTAAAATTATGTTGGAGGCAGCTAATGAGAGAAAAAGGAATATTACATTCTCTGGCAACAGCTCTGGTAGACATTCCTGTAGTGAGCATGTCAATTGCAAGCTCCTTCAAAACTTGAGACATCTGTGGAATTGCGTTGTGTGACAAAACCGCACATTTTAGAGTGGCCTTTTGTTGTCCCCAGCACAAGGTGGACCTGTGTAATGATCATGCTGATTAGTCAGCTTCTTGATATGCCACACCTGTCAGGTGGATGGTTTATCTTGTGTGAGCAGACCAAGTAATTGGGCGTCACTCTAAAGCGGGAAGGTGGAACAAACAAGTCAGGAGTAGGTTTTCTTGATTGAACACAGTTCTATATTGAGGGAATTTGGTCAACACAAACACTCCAACATAATCAATGAAAATCTCCAAAGGAAAAAACATACATCTTCTTCTCCAGATCAAACAGGAACACAATACGATTGTCTTTAAACTACAACAAAAGTCACGGGATTGTCACCGTCTTAATGGTTCTTCATAGATCGCTCCTCTGTCTCGGTGGCCATCTTCCAGAGATAGTTCTTCCCCCCTCTTCTGCTGGTTCCATACTCTCTCTTATAGGGGAAGGAGAATATCTCATTAGTAGTGTCAGCTGTGCTTAATTGCCTCTGGTTACCTTGTCTCCCATGCCTTGTTGGGCTACCATCCGTGAGCCCAGCCTGCCCTCTGGTGGTCCTTCCACACTTGGCCAAGGAGAAATGCTCACTAACAGGTTTGTAAACAAATAAAACATTTTTATAAATAAGCTTTATTGTGCTTATGAAGAATTTCTGGGATCTTTTATTTCAACTCATGAAACATGGGACCAAAAACTTTACGTGTAGCGTTCATATTTTTGTTCATATTTTTTATCATATTTTTGATCATGGTTATTATCAAGCTAGAAATGACAATGACCTTAGGAGTTGACAGACAGCAAAACAGATCTGGGACCTGCAAGCTACGTACTGTAACTACCACACCATATCATCTAGGATCAGTTTTGCCTTCCAGAACATAATGAATGAAACGACATGGACAGGGGGGGAGAAGATCCTACATTCAGAAAAAGCACCCGTAGCAGCGATAACAGCCTTGAGTCTTCTTGGGTATGATGCTACAAGCTTGGCACGCCTGTATTTGGGGAGTTTCTCCCATTCTTCTCTGCAGATCCTCGAAAAGCTCTAGTAGGTTGGATGGAAGCGTCGCTGCACAAATATCTCAAGTTTCTCCAGAGATGTTCGATCGGTTTGAAATCCGGCATCTGGCTGGACCACTCAAGGACATTCAGAGACTAAATATTCCAGAAGGGTTCTTCGACTGTATCCATATGACAACCCTTTGAATAATATCCCTTTCTGGTTCCATGTAGAACCCTCTGTGGAAAGGGTTTTACATGACAGTGCAATGACAGAGGAGAGGGAGAGAAGAGCACCCAATGAAAGAGGGGAGGGAGGGCAGAGCACCCAATGACAGAGGAGAGGGAGGTCAGAGCACCCAATGAAAAAGGAGAGGGAGGTCAGAGCACAATGAGAGAGGAGAGGGAGGTCAAAGCAACCAATGAAAGAGGGGAGGGAGGGCAGAGAACACAATGAGAGAGGAGAGGGAGGTCAGAGAACACAATGAGAGAGGAGAGGGAGGTCAGAGAACCCAATGACAGAGGAGAGTGAGGTCAGAGAACCCAATGAGAGAGGAGAGGGAGGTCAGAGAACCCAATGAGAGAGGAGAGGGAGGTCAGAGAACCCAATGACAGAGGAGAGGGAGGTCAGAGAACCCAATGAGAGAGGAGAGAGAGGTCAGAGAACCCAATGAGAGAGGAGAGGGAGGTCAGGGAACACAATGAGAGAGGAGAGGGAGGTCAGAGAACCCAATGACAGAGGAGAGGGAGGGCAGAGAACCCAATGAGAGAGGAGAGGGAGGTCAGAGAACCCAATGATGGAGGTGTTTATCTAGACACTGAGTGTACAAGACATCAGGACCACCTGCTCTCTCCATGACAGTTACCAGTCATTCACCAGTCAGCTGATATCAAGCCAATTGATCATGAGGGATTAGATGGAACGAGTTATTTGGAGTGGAGATCCACTACCAGCCAACTTGACACAACAGTGGGAAGCATTGGTGTTGACTTTGGCCATCGTCCTTCTGGAACTCTCTTGATACCTTGTATCCCTCTCAAATCAGGCCTCACTGACCTGAACAATTCTTGAAATTACAAAACCCTTTGATTTTTAAGAGTTGGGTCCTTTACGGTACAATGAGGCAATTTCTGGGCAATATGTCTAGAGGAGTGGGTTATCTCCTTTGGATCAACAGAACCATCACATGAACATGTTCTGTATAGCCTCTCTAACTGTTTCCTTCTCTGGCTCTGTCCAACCCCTTATCCAGTGGGATGAATATCACATGTTCTGTATAGCCTCTCTAACTGTTCCCTTCTCTGGCTCTGTCCAACCCCTTATCCAGTGGGATGAATATCACATGTTCTGTATAGCCTCTCTAACTGTTTCCTTCTCTGGCTCTGTCCAACCCCTTATCCAGTGGGATGAATGTCACATCACAGTTTTGTTTGTTTTGAGATTAATAACAAATTCAAGCAAATGAGGAACAGTGTAAGGTTTAAATAGGGACAAACATGGGATGACAGACACACAGTAGGAGAGACAGAGAGACAGAAAGGGGCGATAGTTGGATCCCGAGAGAGAGATAGAGAGACAGAGACAGAGACAGAGACAGAGAGTTTTCTTCAAACAACAGGTGAGGCCATTTTGGATTGTAGATATTTCATATTTCATAGATATTTCATTGTAGAGAAATGTTTATAGTATTTATTAGATACTTTTTAAATTCCCAGTTTTGAAGGTTCCATTGTAGAATAATCAACCATGTGTTCTTACTCTCTGAAAACGTTATGTTGAGGTTTTTCACTACTACCCACTTCCAATACTTTAGAAACCTAACCTAACAATCCCTGATTGTTCCTGTCTCTGAACAGGTGATAACCCTCTATGTGGAGAGCATTATCTTCACCTGTCCTGTCACATCATATCAGTAAAGAAGGAGAAAGACAGTTTGCATTGGTAAAGTGTTGCAACCTTGAAGTGCATTAATTTTAATCATATATCCGTTACATTTCACAGTGATGGAAACGTTGTTGTATCTCACCCTGCTAATCTCAGGTCAGTTTACTGTGTGTGTGTCCCAGCTAATCGGCTCCATATTATCCCCAAGACATTGGCCCAGTGTTGCCCAGTGTGTCCCAGTGTGGCCCAGTGTGTCCCAGTGTGTCCCAGTGTGTCCCAGTGTGTCCCAGCGTGGCCCAGCGTGTCCCAGCGTGTCCCAGCGTGTCCCAGTGTGTCCCAGCGTGTCCCAGCGTGTCCCAGTGTGTCCCAGTGTGTCCCAGCGTGTCCCAGCGTGTCCCAGCGTGGCCCAGCGTGTCCCAGCGTGTCCCAGTGTGTCCCAGTGTGTCCCAGTGTGTCCCAGTGTGGCCCAGTGTGTCCCAGAGTGTCCCAGTGTGGCCCAGTGTGGCCCAGTGTGTCCCAGTGTGGCCCAGTGTGGCCCAGTGTGGCCCAGTGTGTCCCAGTGTGGCCCAGTGTGTCCCAGTGTGTCCCAGTGTTGTCAGCTCATATCTGGTGAGGACAGCCTTCACTGTTCATGAAATAATCAAATCAAATCAAAGTTCATTTGTCACGTGCTCCGAATACAACATGTTTAGACATTACAGTGAAATGCTTACAGGCTCTAACCAACAGTGCAAAAAAGGTATTAGGTGAACAATAGGTAAGTAAAGAAATAAAAACAACAGTAAAAAGACAGTGAAAAATAACGGTAGCGAGGCTATTTACAGGCACCGGTTAGTCGGGCTGATTGAGGTAGTATGTACATGTAGATACAGTTAAAGTGACTATGCAAATATGATGAACAGAGAGTAGCAGCAGCGTAAAAGAGGGGTTGGCGGGTGGTGGGTGGCGGGACACAATGCAGATAGCCCTTTTAGCCAATATGAAGGGGGCACTGGTTAGTCGGGCCAATTGAGGAAGTATGTACATGAATGTATAGTTAAAGTGACTATGCATATATGATAAACAGATAGTAGCAGCAGCGTAAAAGAGGGGTTGGGGGGCAGAATGCAAATAGTCCGGGTAGCCATTTGATTACTTGTTCAGGAGTCTTATGGCTTGGGGGTAAAAACTGTTGAGAAGCCTTTTTGTCCTAGACTTGGCACTCCGGTACCTCTTGCCATGCGATAGTAGAGAGAACAGTCTATGACTGGGGTGGCTGGGGTCTTTGGCAACTTTTAGGGCCTTCCTCTGACACCGCCTGGTGTAGAGGTCCTGGATGGCAGGCAGCTTAGCCCCAGTGATGTACTGGGCCGTACGCACTACCTTCTGTAGTGCCTTGCGGTCGGAGGCCGAGCAATTGCCGTACCAGGCAGTGATGCAACCAGTTAGGATGCTCTCGATGTTGCAGCTGTAGAACCTTTTGAGGATCTGAGGGCCCATGCCAAATCTTTTTAGTTTCCTGAGGTGGAATAAGCTTTGTCGTGCCCTCTTCAACACTGTCTTAGTGTGTTTGGACCATTCTAGATTGTTGGTGATGTGGACACCAAGGAACTTGAAGCTCTCAACCTGCTCCACTACAGCCTCGTCGATGAGAATGGGGGCGTGCTCGGTTCTCCTTTTCCTGTAGTCCACAATCATCTCCTTAGTCTTGGTAACGTTGAGGGATAGGTTGTTATTCTGGCACCACCCGGCCAGGTCTCTGACCTCCTCCCTATAGGCTGTCTCGTCGTTGTCAGTGATCAGGCCTACCACTGTTGTGTCATCAGCAAACTTAATTATGGTGTTGGAGTCGTGCCTGGCCATGCAGTCGTGGGTGAACAGGGAGTACAGGAGGGGACTGAGCACGCACCCCTGAGGGGCCCCTGTGTTGAGGATCAGCGTGGCGGATGTGTTGTTACCTACCCTCACCACCTGGGGGCGTCCCGTCAGGAAGTCCAGGATCCCGTTGCAGATTGAGGTGTTTAGTCCCAGGATCCTTAGCTTAGTGATGAACTTTGAGGGTACCATTGTGTTGCTGTAGTCAATGAATAGCATTCTCACATAAGTGTTCCTTTTGTCCAGATGGGAAAGGGCAGTGTGGAGTGCAATAGAGATTGCATCATCTGTGGATCTGTTTGGGCGGTATGCAAATTGGAGTGTGTCTAGGGTTTCTGGGATAATGGTGTTGATGTGAGCCATTACCAGCCTTTCAAAGCACTTCATGGCTACGGACGTGAGTGCTACGTGTCTGTAGTCATTTAAGCAGTTTGCCTTCATGTTCGTGGGCACAGGGACTATGGTGGTCTGCTTGAAACATGTTGGTATTACAGACTCAATCAGGGACATGTTGAAAATGTCAGTGAAGACACCTGCCATTTGGTCAGCACATGGCCGGAGCACACGTCCTGGTAATCCGTCTGGCCCCGCAGCCTTGTGAATGTTGACCTGTTTAAAGGTCTTACTCACGTCGGCTACGGAGAGCGTGATCACACAGTCGTCCGGAACAGCTGATGATCTCATGCATGCCTCATTGTTGCTTGCCTCGATGCGAGCATAGAAGTGATATAGCTCATCTGGTAGGCTTTAGTCACTGGGCAGCTCGCACCTGTGCTTCCCTTCGTAGTCTGTAATAGTTTGCATGCCCTGCCACATAAGACGAGCGTCGGAGCCGGTGTAGTACGATTTAATCTTAGCCCTGTATGGATGCTTTGCCTGTTTGATAGTTCGTCGCAAGGCATAGCAGGATTTCTTACAAGCTTCCGGGTTAGAGTCCCGCATCTTGAAAGCGGCAGCTCTACCCTTTAGCTCAGTGCGAATGTTGCCTGTAATCCATGGCTTCTGGTTGGGGTATGTACGTACAGTCACTGTGGGGACGACGTCCTCGATGCACTTATTGATAAAGCCAGTGACTGATGTGGTGTACTCTTCAATGCCATCGGAAGAATCCCAGAACATGTTCCAGTCTGTGATAGCAAAACAGTCCTGTAGTTTAGCATCTGCTTCATCTGACCACTTTTTTGTAGACCGAGTCACTGGTGCTTCCTGCTTTAATTTGTGCTTGTAAGCAGGAATCAGGAGTATAGAGTTGTAGTCGGATTTACCAATTGGAGGGCGAGGAAGAGCTTTCTACACGTCTCTGTGTGTGGAGTACAGGTGATCCAGAATTGTTTTCCCTTTGGTTGCACATTTAACATGTTGATAGAAATGAGGTAGAACTGATTTTAGTTTCCCTGCATTAACGTCTCCGGCCACTAGGAGCGCCGCCTCTGGGTGAGTGGTTTCCTGTTTGCTTATTTCCTTATCTTCTTATGGCTGCAAGGGGCAGTATTGAGTAGCCAGTTAAATCGTGCCCATTTCAAACGGCCTCGTACTCAATTCTTGCTCGTACAATATGCATATTATTATTACTATTGGATAGAAAACACTCTCTAGTTTCTAAAACCGTTTGAATTATTTCTCTGAGTGAAACAGAAGTCATTCTGCAGCACACTTCCTGACCAGGAAGTGGAATGTCAGAAATCGATGCTCTGTTCAACTTCCTGCCTATACATGGGCATGATACGTAAGAGTCTACATACACTTCATACACCTTCCCCTGGTTGTCAAGAGGCGGTGAGAGAAAAAATGTTGTGTTTATCTTGGTCTGAGGTGGAATTAAAGCTCTTTGTTTGACGTGACCGTCCACTTCCTGTTTCTGGAGCGCGCAAAAGAGGACATGGATTTGCCTTCTGTTTTGCTCTCGTTATGGACGACTAACATCTCCGTCTTAGATTTTATTTGATACATGTGACCATATCATCGTAAAGTATGTTTTTTCAATATAGTTTAATCAGATTATTTACATTTTTTCGGGAGTTTTGCCGTGTTCCGTTCTCTGACTTTGTTGACGTTGGAGAGATCCGTAGCACTTGGCAAGTGCCCATGCTAAATGAAGAGGGAAATTTGCCGTTCCAGATCCAAACAACGACTGTTCTGGACAAAGGACACCTTGTCCAACATTCTGACGGAAGATCACCAAAAGTAAGAAACATTTTATGATGCTATTTCTAATATCTGTCGTGCATGTGAACTGGTCGTCGGCGCCCAAGTGTTTCTGGCTATTGTGGCTATGCTAATATAACGCTACATTTTGTTTTCGCTGTAAAACATTTAATAAATCGGAAATATTGTCTGGAATCACAAGATGCCTGTCTTTCAATTGCTGTACACTATGTCTTTTTCAGAAATGTTTTATGATGAGTAATTAGGTATTTGACGTTGGTGTCTGTAAATATTATGGCTGCTTTCGGTGCAATTTCTGATTGTAGCTGAAATGTAAACTATGATTTATACCTGAAATATGCAAATTTTTCTAACAAAACATATGCTATACAATAAATATGTCATCTGATGAAGTTGTTTCTTGGTTAGTGGCTATTTATATCTTTATTTGGTCGAATTTGTGATAGCTACTAATGGAGTAAAAAACTGATGGAGTAAGAAAAGTGGTGTCTTTTGCTAACGTGGTTAGCTAATAGATTTACATATTTTGTCGTCCCTGTAAAACATTTTAAAAATCGGACATGTTGGCTTGATTCACAAGATGTGTACCTTTCATATGCTGTATTGGACTTGTTAATGTGTGAAAGTTAAATATTTAAAAAAAATATCTTTTGAATTTCGCGCCCTGCACTTTGAGCTGGCTGTTGTCATAAGTGTACCGACGTCGGGCTTGCACGCCAAACAGGTTATACAGCTGACTGAGTGCGGTCTCAGTGCAAGCATCTGTCTGTGGTGGTAAATAAACAGCCACTAAAAGTATAGCTGAAAACTCTCTAGGCAAGTAGAGTGGTTGTAACGGTGTTCCTCCTCCTCTTCATATGAAGAGGAGTAGTGATTCGACCAAGGCGCAGCGTTGTGTAATGACATGATTTATTTAAACAAGACGAAAAAACGAACTACACTTGAATAATTAACAAAACAAATAACCGATGTAGACAGACCTGGACGACGAACTTACATGAAACACGAAGAACGCAATAACAGGAAAACTGACTACATAAAACGAACGAACAAACAAAACCGAAAACAGTCCCGTGTGGCGTAACATACAGACACTGACACAGGAGACAACCACCCACAAACAAACAGTGTGAAAACATCTACCTTAATATGACTCTCAATCAGAGGAAATGAAAACCACCTGCCTCTAATTGAGAGCCATATCAGGTCACCCTTAACAAACATAGAAACACACAACATAGACTACCCACCCAAACTCACGCCCTGACCGTCAAACACATACAAAATAACAGAAAACCGGTCAGGAACGTGACAGTGGTCTGCAATTTATCACAAGATACTCTACTTCAGGCAAGCAAAATCTAGAGACTTCCTTAGAAGTCCGCACTCTCGTCTTACTGGATTGTGCTGTTCTATCTTGCTGGTGCAGCGTATATCCCGCTAGCTGAATATCCATGTTGTCATTCAGCCACGATTCCGTGAAACATAGGATATTACAGTTTTTGATGTCCCGTTGGTAGGATATTCGTGATCGTACCTCGTCTAATTTATTGTCCAATGATTGCACTTTGGCGAGCAATATTGACGTTAACGTTAGCTTTACCACTTGCCTTCTGCGGATCCGTACGAGGCATCCAGCTGTGTCCTCTGTACCTGCGTCTCTTCCTCTTGCAAATAACTGGGATGTTGGCCTTGTCGGGTGTTCAGAGAATGTCCTGTGTGTTCTGCCTGTTGAAGAAAACATCTTTGTCTAATCCGAGGTGAGTGATCGCTGTCCTGATATCCAGAAGGTCTGTTTTGCTGTAAGATACAGTTGCAGAAACATTATGTACAAAATAAGTTATAAATAACGTGAAAAAAGGTCCTGAGTATATTGACCACCTTATGGTAATTTATCAGTTGTTTCTCTTATGTACAGGTATTAATTTAATTGCTAAAGTAATGAATAAATTGTAACATTTATGAGTCCTAATTGTTGTAAATTGTTTTCACATACAGTCCTGTTTAAAGTAACTGGTCTCAGTCCTGTTTAAAGTAACTGATCTCAGTCCTGTTTAAAGTAACTGATCTCAGTCCTGTTTAAAGTAACTGATCTCAGTCCTGTTTAAAGTAACTGATCTCAGTCCTGTTTAAAATAACTGATCTCAGTCCTGTTTAAAGTAACTGATCTCAGTCCTGTTTAAAGTAACTGATCTCAGTCCTGTTTAAAGTAACTGATCTCAGTCCTGTTTAAAGTAACTGATCTCAGTCCTGTTTAAAGTAACTGATCTCAGTCCTGTTTAAAGTAACTGATCTCAGTCCTGTTTAAAGTAACTGATCTCAGTCCTGTTTAAAGTAACTGATCTCAGTCCTGTTTAAAGTAACTGATCTCAGACCTGTTTAAAGTAACTGATCTCAGTCCTGTTTAAAGTAACTGATCTCAGACCTGTTTAAAGTAACTGATCTCAGTCCTGTTTAAAGTAACTGATCTCAGTCCTGTTTAAAATAACTGATCTCAGTCCTGTTTAAAGTAACTGATCTCAGTCCTGTTTAAAGTAACTGATCTCAGTCCTGTTTAAAATAACTGATCTCAGTCCTGTTTAAAGTAACTGATCTCAGTCCTGTTTAAAGTAACTGATCTCAGTCCTGTTTAAAATAACTGATCTCAGTCCTGTTTAAAATAACTGATCTCAGTCCTGTTTAAATAACTGATCTCAGTCCTGTTTAAAGTGAACTGTCAAGATCTTTTTCCAACATTCACTCAATGCACCCTGGGATTTTACAAAGTGCAGGACAAGCCATTCAATCAGAATGAGTTATTGGACATCTAGAAAACCTACTTACATTTTGGAAGATAATAGATAAAGACATAATAAATATAATCAGAAGATACTATTAACATGTACTGTACATTTCATTGCTAACAGAAATAATAGCAATAGAACAACTGCAGAATAACCGCAGAATAAATAATGATTTATTTGAAAATTGTACACCCAAGGAAGTCTACCGCCCCTCAAAGATCCCTCACTAACCCAACAAAGGCCCAATGAACACCCACACAGGAAAAGTGTGGTCATGTGTTTATGGATGTAGGTGTGTGTGTGTGTGTGTGTGTGTGTGTGTGTGTGTGTGTGTGTGTGTGTGTGTGTGTGTGTGTGTGTGTGTGTGTGTGTGTGTGTGTGTGTGTGTGTGTGTGTGTGTGTGTGTGTGTGTGTGTGTGTGTGTGTGTGTTTGCACACCAGTGTGTACTGTATGTTAACAGATCCATAGATAATATGGTTGGGGTTGAGAAGGTGATGGAGAAAATGTACCTCATGAATCATTTTTCTGTTCACAGGATTCTACACACCTTCCTCATGTCTTCGTCAGTATCACTTCATTAGCACCTCTATGACCTGGACTGATGCCCAGAGTTACTGCAGAGAGAAATACACTGATCTGGCTACAGTAGATGACATGGAGGACCTGAACAGGCTGATTACCAGTGACAGTATTTATAATTACTGGTCCTGGATTGGACTGAAGAAGGGAGACTCCATGAAGTGGCACTGGTCTCTGGCAGACAGACGTTTCTACAGAGAGGGGGAGACTGAGTTCAGAAACTGGGACACTGGGACACCCCAACATGGTAACTGTGCTTTAATGAGTACAGCTGGTCTGTGGAACAACACCTCCTGTGATGACCAGCATCACTTCATCTGTTATGATGGTGAGTGTTTACATACTAATGATGAAGCCTGTTATAAGTGCTGGAGCTGCCATTGAGTTGAAACATAGACTCATGATAACTTTAAGTTGTTAATCAGCTATTGAATTGTTATCAAATCAATGACAACATGTACTATAGATGATCAGTAGATGATATTTCACTGCATATTTGTATTGATTATTACATTTGACTTTTGCAGGAAAACAAGACACCAACCTAACATACGTCTTAATTCAGGAGAACAAGACCTGGATAGATGCTCAGAGTTACTGCAGACAGAATCACACAGACCTGGTCAGTGTGAGGAACCAGACTGAGAACACAGAGATAGAGAAGAAGATTTCAGTGAGGGGACTTACTGTGTGGATCGGTCTGTTTCAAGACTCCTGGATATGGTCAGACCAGAGTGACTCCTCATTCAGAAACTGGAGGCCAGGATGGAGTTTAACAGATCAGAGTTACAACTGCATTATGATGTCATCTTATCCTTCTTCTTCTGATAAAACTAAATGGATAAATTATCTCTGTGACTACATCACTCCTTTCATCTGCTATGGTAAGTTACCATATTCTCCACTTGATCTACATGATATTATGATGACAGGAGTACTCTAACGTTGCCCCATGATTCACTACTGTCGCTGTGGGATTGTATTATCTTGTAGGCCCAGCTGTGGAGCCCTGAGAAACCCCAACTGAAGAGACAGGTGGTGAGAATGAAAGTGACCCCAAAGGATCAAAATCTGAACCTCAGTGATCCTGCTGTTCAGGACTCCATCTTACAAGAGGTGAGTTTCACCCTGTTCATGAAGAACCAACTCAGCAATGATACCAACTGTACAGACCTCTCTGGTCTGGGTCCTAGTCTGTTGTGGATGTCCTCTTCTCTGGTCTGAGTCCTAGTCTGTTGTGGATGTCCTCCTCTCTGGTCTGGGTCATAGTCTGTTGTGGATGTCCTCCTCTCTGGTCTGGGTCCTAGTCTGTTTGAAGATGACCTCCTCTCTGGTCTGGGTCCTAGTCTGTTGTGGATGGTCTCCTCTCTGGTCTGGGTCCTAGTCTGTTGTGGATGGTCTCCTCTCTGGTCTGGGTCCTAGTCTGTTTGAAGATGACCTCCTCTCTGGTCTGGGTCCTAGTCTGTTGTGGATGTCCTCCTCTCTGGTCTGGGTCCTAGTCTGTTGTGGATGTCCTCCTCTCTGGTCTGGGTCCTAGTCTGTTTGTGGACGACCTTCTACCCTGGCTGTGACCCCGCTCTCAAAGGGTGTCTCAGGGAGAGTGGGATATCCAAAAACACATTTCCAATTCACACATGTATATTAAAGCACACTTGTACATGTGTGAAATAGGTCAAATATCAGCCTCATCTCCTCATAGAGACAAAGTGTTGAAGTGAAGAACGTCTCAGTATAGCAGGAAGGAATGGTAGTTGTAGATCTTCAGAATGACTAATACAGAGTGAAATATTCAAATCAAATCAAATCTCATTTTTCACAAACACATAGTTAGCAGATGTTATTGTGAGTGTGTGAATTGCTTGTGCTTCTAGTTCCGACAGTGCAACAATATCTAACAACTAATCTAACAATTACACAACAACTACCTAATACACACAAATCTAATTTAAGGGATGGAATAAGAATATGTACATATTAATATATGGATGGCCCATGACCGACCGGTATAGACGAGATGCAATAGATGGTATAAAAGTGTGGTTCTCTGTGTGTCTTTGTGTTTCTCCAGATAAGGAACAAGCTGAAGGAGCAGGGGTTACCTGCAGACATCAAAGTGACATGGAAAAAGCAGCCTGATGGGAAGGTCTTCCACAAGGAGGAAGAGGGGTCTCCCAAGAAAGAAGAGGAGGAGAAGAAGATGAAGAGGATGATGACAAAGAGAGAACTCTAGTTATGTCAAATGTTCTTCTTACATTTCTCTTTTTATTTAGATGAATTATCTGTACTGAGATGTATTTTCTCAACCTAATTAAATGTGTTTTATTAAGTAAATTGTTTATTTATAAACATTAATATTGTTTTATCATGAGATTTTTTTCTCTATAATTTTCTTGACTTGGTTGTTTTATTACAGGGTGTGTTCTCAAGATAGACTTTTCACACATCATGTCTGTAAATGAGTTATCTGTAGTTATGTTGATATATAGTGCTGTGAAAAAGTATTTGCCTCCTTTCTAATTTTCTCAACTTTTACATATTTTTGATGCTGAATGTTATCTGATCTTCAAAGAAAACAGAATATTAGATGAAGGGAACCTGAGTGAACAAATAACACAACAATTACATACCTATTTAATTCATTTCATAACTAAGTTATGTAACACCCAATGTTCATGTGTTAAAAAGTCACCTCAGCGACATTTGTGGGTTTTCAATCACGAACTGGTTGTTTCAAGTCCTGCCACAACATCTCAAATGGGATCATTAGGTCTGGATTTGACTAGGTCATTCCAATACTTCAAATGTGTTGTTTTTTAACCTCTAACGAGCCTCTACCCCGGGTCCGGGATCACCCCCCACCCCCCCACACACTGATTAGCATAGCTAGCATAGCTTCACAAGTAGATAGTAGCATCTAAATATCATTAAATCACAAGTCCAAGACACCAGATGAAAGATACAGATCTTGTGAATAAAGCCACCATTTCAGATTTTTAAAATGTTTTACAGGGAAGACAAAATATGTAAATCTATTAGCTAAACACGTTAGCAAAATACACCACTTTTCTAACTCCATCAGTTTCTTACTACTTCAGGTGCTATCACCAATTCGGCTAAACTAAGATATTGATAGCCACTAACCAAGAAAAAACCTCTTCAGATGACAGTCTGATAACATATTTATGGTATAGGATAGGTTTTGTTAGAAAAAAGTGCATATTTCAGGTAGAAATCACAGTTTACAATTGCACCGACCATCACAAGACGACTAGAATTACTATAGAGAGCAACGTGTATGACCAATTTACTCTTAATAAAACATTTCATAAGAATAGACAAAGCATAGCAATGGAAAGACCCAGATCTTGTGATTCCAGACAATATTTCAGATTTTCTAAGCGTTTTACAGCGAAAACACAATAAATCGATAAGTTAGCATACCACATGTGAAAACGTTACCAGAGCATCGATTCCAGCCAAAGAGCGCTATAACGTAATCACCGCCAAAATATATTAATTTTTTCACTAACCTTCTCAGAATTCTTCCGATGACACTCCTGTAACATCATTTTACAACATACATATACAGTTTGTTCGAAAATGTGCATATTTAGCCATACAAAACCGTGGTTATACAATGAAAATAGTAGCAACTCAAGCATCAAAATGAGGGACGTCAGCTTTCAGAGTGATCTAGTTTAATCGAAAGCTAATCATATACTTGACTAAAAAATACAGGGTTGACAGGAATCGAAAGACAAATTAGTTCTTAATGCAACCGCTGACTTACATTTTTAAAATTATCCTTACTTTTCAATACAGGGTTCGCCAAGTGACGCGATAACAAACAAAATGGCGAAATATGCGTTTAAAATATTTCGACAGAACAACGATTTATCATATTAAATATTGCTTACTTTGAGCTGTTCTTCCATCAGATTCTTGGGCAATGTATCCTTTCTATGTTGTAATCTTCTTTTGGTCGATAGATGTCCTCTGTCCTTCGAAATGTCCACTAACAACGACCGAGACCCCGAAACGTTCCCAAAGCTAGAAAGTGCACGACAAAGAAATTCCTCAGAATCGCACTAAACGGATATAAATTGCTATAAAACGGTTCAAATTAACTACATTATGATGTTTTTAACAACTATAACGAGTAAAAACATGACCAGAGAAATATTGCTGGCTAAACAACGATTTGGAATGAGGCAAGTCCGATGTCCTTCACGCTTCAGGCGCGCGACGAGAAAGGGAGGTACCTCCACGTTTTGTTCTTTTATAGTGGCTGTGATTGTGCAATCGACTCCATTCAAAACGTGATGACGTACAGACACCCAGAGGAAGACGTAGGCAGTGTCGGTTTCTTCATAGCATTCACTGTCACCTTAAAAACAGACTCCAGATCAGGGGTAAAAATTTCTGAAATCTGACCCCTGTCATGAAAAGTGCTGTAGATATAGTTCTGTACCACTCAGAGACAAAATTCCAACGGCTATAGAAACTAGAAAGTGTTTTCTATCCAATAATAACAATAATATGCATATTGTACGATCAAGAATTTAGCACGAGGCAGTTTAATTTGGAGACCAAAATATGCTAATGCGGAACAGCACCCCCTATAGTTCCAAGAAGTTAACCATTTTCATGTAGACTTGATTGTGTGTTTTGGATCAATGTCTTGCTGCATGACCCACCTGCGTTTCAGCATCAGCTCACAGACGGATGGCCTGACATTCTCCTGTAGAATTCTCTGATACAGAGCAGAACTCATGGTTCCTTTTATAAAGGCAAGTCGTCCAGGTCCTGAGGCAGCAAAGCATCCTCAAACCTTCACACTACCACCACCATGCTTGACCGTTGGTAGAGAGTTTTTACTGTGGAATGCAGTGTTTGGTTTTCGCCAGGCATAATGGGACCCATGTCGTTCAAAAAGTTTGGACTCATCTGTCCATAAAACATTCTTCTAAGAGTCTGGATGATCCTCCATGTGCTTCCAGGTGCATTTTGGCTAACTTTAGTCAACTGTTTGGACTAGATGGGTCCCATTAGGTCTGATGAAAACCAAACACTGCATTCTACAGTAAAAACATCATACCAACAGTCAAGCATGGTGGTGGTAGTGTGATGGTTTGAGGATGCTTTGCTGAGTTAAAGCAGTTCTGCATGGAAGAGTGGGCCACAATTCCTCCACAGCAATGTGAGAGACTGATCAACAACTACAGGAAGCGTTTGGTTGCAGTCATTAGAGCTAAAGGTGGAACAACCAGTTATTGAGTGTAAAGGGGCAATTACTTTTTCACACAGGGAATTGGGTGTTAAATAACTTTGTTAATTAAATAGATAAAATAAGTATAAATATTTTATGTTACTTGGAAACTCAAGTTCACTTTATCTAATATTAGGTTTTGGTTGAGGATCTGATAACATTCAGTATCAAAAACATGTAAAAATAAAGAATCAGAAAGGGGACAAATACTTTTTCACAGCACTGTAAGTAGCAATGTGTTTTTCTAACTGGAATGTAACTTTCTTTAATTGAACATGTATTTAGACCATAGTTTACATACTGCATAGTAAATGCAGTCTCAGCACGTTTTAATTGGTTAATGAAGATGTCTTTTCTGATGATCAAATAAATACTTGTTGCAGATTGACAGTATAGGTCTAGAGTTGTGATTCTTCAAGTTTCAACTTAATATTATTTTAATGTTAATTTTATAAATTTTACCTTAATGATAAAGACAGCTAGACATATTGTGTAATCAAGTCCTCTCTTCAGGACTCTGATACACTGGTACC
Source organism: Salvelinus namaycush (assembly GCF_016432855.1). Taxonomy (NCBI): domain Eukaryota; kingdom Metazoa; phylum Chordata; class Actinopteri; order Salmoniformes; family Salmonidae; genus Salvelinus; species Salvelinus namaycush. The sequence continues at coordinate 17,224 of NW_024061747.1, read as the reverse complement.
AGTTAGAACCATGTCCTGCTGACCAGAGCTTTAGTTATGTTTTACATAACTTCCTCAAATCAGACAGAGGGGAACTTTACCACATCAAGCCAGACCCAGGATATTTCCTGGAACACACAATGATGTGACATCAGTAACTAACCTGGTCTCAGATCTGTTTGTGGCCTCTTGACAACTCTCATGTGTGTTGTGGTTCTGTGTGGCTCAGTTTGTAGAACATGGTGCTTTCAATGCCAGGATTGTTGGTTTGTTTCCCCTGAGACCACCAATATGGAAAATGTATGCTTGACTACTTTTGGATGAAAGGTTATATTATATTTTATATTATGGTCTGCAGTGAATTTGGGAAAGTATTCAGACCCCTTGACTTTTTCCACATTTTGCTACGTTACAACCTTATTATAAAGTGGATTAAATCGTTTTTCCCCTCATCAATCTACACACAATACCCCATAATGACAAAGAATAAACATGTACTTCGATTTTTTGGCCAAAATGTATTACAAATATAAATGGAAATATTCGATTTACGTAAGTATTCAGACACTTTATGCAGTACTTTGTTGAAGCACCCTTAGCAGTGATTACAGCCTTGAGTCTTCTTGGGTATGATGCTACAAGCTTGGCACACCTGTATTTAGGGAGTTTCTCCCATTCTTCTCTGCAGATCCTCTAAAAGCTCTGTCAGGTTGGATGGAAGCGTCGCTGCACAAATATTTCAAGTCTCTCCAGAGATGTTCAATCGGTTTGAAATCAGGCATCTGGCTGGACCACTCAAGGACATTCAGAGACTTGTCCCTAAGCCACTCCTTCATTGTCTTGGCTGTCTGCTTAGGGTTGTTGTCCTGTAGGAAGGTGAATTTTCACCACACATGGTGCCTGCGGTTGTGAGGCCGGTTGGACGTACTGCTAAATTCTCAGAAACGATGTTGGAGGCAGCTTATGGTAGATAAATTAACATGACATTCTCTGGCAACAGCTCTGGTAGACATTCCTGTAGTGAGCATGTCAATTGCACGCTCCTTCAAAACTTGAGACATCTGTGGAATTGTGTTGTGTGACAAAACTGCACATTTTAGAGTGGCCTTTTATTGTCCCCAGCACAAGGTGGACCTGTGTAATGATCATGCTGTTTAGTCAGCTTCTTGATATGCCATAACCTGTCATCGTGGATGGTTTATCTTGGCAAAGGAGAAATGCTCACTAACAGGTTAGTAAATTAATAAAACAGAGAGAGAGTTACCTTCAAACAACAGGTGAGGCCATTTTAGATTGTAGAATCATGTTGAAAATGTATCAAGTATATTGTAGATAAATGTTTTTATAGTTTTATTTCATTGTTTTTGTGTAAATTTCAGATGTAAGTGGTATACATCCAATTCTCTTGGTACACAAACTCTATTTGTTAATATCCTCTGTCTTGTGTTCACAAGACAAGATCTTTTTCCAACATTCACTCAATGCACCCTGGGATTTTACAAAGTGCAGGACAAGCCATTCAATCAGAATGTGTTATCGGACATCTAGATAAACATACTTACATTTTGGAAGAGAATAGATATAGACATAATAATTGTAATCAGAAGATACTATTAACATGTACTGTACATTTTATTGCTAATAGAATACATAGCAATAGAATAACTGCAGAATAAATAATGGTTTATTTGAAAATTGTACACCCAAGGTAGCATACTGTCACTTTAAGAGCTTGAATTGATGCTGTACCCTATTCTCACCTGATCTACCTGATATTATGATGACAGGAGAACTCTAAAGTTGGCCAATGATTCACTACTGTCGCTGTGGGATTGTATTATCTTGTAGGCCCAGCTGTGGAGCCCTGAGAAACCCCAACTGAAGAGACAGGTGGTGAGAATGAAAGTGACCCCAAAGGATCAAAATCTGAACTTCAGTGATCCTGCTGTTCAGGACTCCATCTTACAAGAGGTGAGTCTGTTGTGGATGACCTCCTCTCTGGTCTGGGTCCTAGTCTGTTGTGGATGACCCCATCTCTGGTCTGGGTCCTAGTCTGTTGTGGATGACCTCCTCTCTGGTCTGGGTCCTAGTCTGTTGTGGATGACCCCCTCTCTGGTCTGGGTCCTAGTCTGATTGTGGATGATCTTCTATCCTGGCCATGACCCCACTCTCCAAGGGTGTCTCAGAGACAGTGGGATATCCAAAATCACATTTCCAAAACACACATGTATATTAAAACACACTTGTACATGTGTGAAATAGGTCAAATATAAGCCTCATCTCCTCGTAGAGTCAAAGGGTTGAAGTGAAGAAAGAATAACTATTGAAGAATGAAATACTGTGTCTTTGTGTTTCTCCAGATAAGGATCAAGCTGAAGGAGCAGGGGTTACCTGCAGACACCAAAGTGATGTGTAAAAAGCAGCCTGATGGGAAGGTCTTCCACAAGGAGTAAAAGGGGTCTCCCAATAAAGAAGAGGAGGAGAAGAAGATGAAGAAGAGAATGATGACAAAGAGAGAACTCTAATTATGTTAAATGTTCTCCTTACATTTCTCTTTTTATTTACATGAATTATCTGTACTGGTCCAGATTGTCTCAGTTTAACTGAAACAGGTCTTTATCTGAGATACAGTTAATTGTTTTATCATACAGAATATTTTTTTATCATATATTAATTTTGTTTTAATCTATATTAATACTATTTTATCATCTATTCATAGTTTTATCATATATTAATATGGTTTTACAATAGTATGTGATTTTAAGTTACAAATCTTTAACCTCAATCATTGTTTGAACCTATTTTGTTAGTTTATATATTAGAACCTAGTTTTAACTGTAACAGTAGACTTGATGGTTCATAAATAACATGATGTGTGATAGATGCATGGTAGTAGTAGTGTAGTAGTGTGGCATGGTGTACAGTCGTGGCCAAAAGTTTTGAGAATGACACAAATATACATTTTCACAAAGTCTGCTGCCTCAGTGTCTTTAGATATTTTTGTCAGATGTTACTATGGAATACTGAAGTATAATTACAAGCATTTCATAAGTGTCAAAGGCTTTTATTGACAATTACATTAAGTTGATTCAAAGAGTCAATATTTGCAGTGTTGACCCTTCTTTTTCAAGACCTCTGCAATCCGCCCTGGCATGCTGTCAATTAACTTCTTCTCAATGGGATTAAGGTCTGGGGAGTTTCCTGGCAATGGACCCAAAATATTTATGTTTTGTTCCCCGAGCCACTTATCACTTTTGCCTTATGGCAAGGTGCTCCATCATGCTGGAAAAGGCATTGTTCATCACCAAACTGTTCCTGGATGATTGGGAGAAGTTGCTCTCAGAGGATGTGTTGGTACCATTCTTTATTCATGGCTGTGTTCTTAGGCAAAATTGTGAGTGAGCCCACTCCCTTGGCTTAGAAGCAACCACATACAATGAATGGTCTCAGGATGCTTTACTGTTGGCATGACACAGGACTGATGGTAGCGCTCACCTTGTCTTCTCCGGACATGCTTTTTTCCGGATGCCCCAAACAATCGGAAAGGGGATTCATCAGTGAAAATTACTTTACCCCAGTACTCAGCAGTCCAATCCCTGTACCTTTTGCAGAATATCAGTCTGTCCCTGATGTTTTTCCTGGAGAGAAGTGGCTTCTTTGCTGCCATTCTTGACACCAGGCCATCCTCCAAAAGTCTTCGCCTCACTGTGCGTGCAGATGCCCTCACACCTGACTGCTGCCATTCCTGAGCCAGCTCTGTACTGGTGGTGCCCCGATCCCGCAGCTGAATCAACTTTAGGAGACGGTCCTGGCGTTTGCTGGACTTTCTTGGGCGCCCTGAAGCATTCTTCACAACAATTTAACCACTCTCCTTGAAGTTCTTGATGATCCGATAAATGGTTGATTTAGGTGCAATCTTACTGGCAGCAATATCCTTGATTGTGAAGCCCTTTTTGTGCAAAGCAATGATGACGGCACGTGTTTCCTTGCAGGTAACCATGATTAACAGAGGAAGAACAATGATTCCAAGCACCACCCTCCTTTTGAAGCTTCCAGTCTGTTATTTGAATTCAATCAGCATGACAGAGTGATCTCCAGCCTTGTCCTCGTCAACACTCACACCTGTGTTAACGAGAGAATCACTGACAGGATGTCAGCTGGTCCTTTTGTGGCAGGGCTGAAATGTAGTGGAAATGTTTTTTGGGGGATTCAGTTCATTTGCATGGCAAAGAGGGACTTTGCAATTAATTGCAATTCATCTGATCACTCTTCATAACATTCTGGAGTATATGCAAATTGCCATCATACAAACTGAGGCAGCAGACTTTGTGAAAATAAATATTTGTGTCATTCTCAAAACTTTTGGCCACGACTGTAGTATACACTTTTCCATACGCTCTCCCTGGAGAGTGTGTGTGCGTGTACACGTGCGTTGTCACCCCTTGGCGTTAACTAAGAAGGGGACATGGACCATACCCAGCCCTTTGCCCTGGAGGACAGAGTGTCTGTTAGTGGAAGAGAAGGAGTACATTGGCATGACATAAAACAGCTCTCTCAGTGGCATGGAAAAACCTTGTAGACATGGGAGGGGGGGGTGAGCAACATAGCAGAAGCCAGACACAGCAATGGCGAGAGACTGTCTGGCTGAACACGATACACAAGAGAACCAAGCAGGGGAGGGGTTAACAGGTCTACACCATTTCTCTCCAACCCTGTTCCTGGAGAGATACGATCCTGCAGGTTTTCATTCCAACCCTAATCTAGCACAACTGATTTTAAAAATTAGCTGGTTGATAAACTGAGTCAGGTTAGTTACAACTAAGAAAAAACTACAGGAGGGTACCTCTCCAGGAAGAGGGTTGGAGAGCCCTGGTCTGCAAACACCATGCTACATTAATACACACACAGTGCTACACTACTACACACCGTGCCACTATACTACTACTACACACCGTGCCACTATACTACTACACACTGTGCTACTACACTACTAAACACCCTGCTACTACACTACTACACACCCTGCTACTACACTACTACCAACCATGCCACTATACTACTATACACCGTGCTACTATACTACTACACACCGTGCTACTATAGTACTACACACTGTGCTACTACACTACTACACAACCTGCTACTATACTACTACACACTGTGCTACTATACTACCACACACTGTGCTACTATACTACCACACACTGTGCTACTACAGTACTACACACCGTGCTACACTACTACACACCGTGCTACTATACTACTACACACCGTGCTACTATACTACTACACACTGTGCTACTATACTACTACACACGGTGCTACTATACTACCACACACCGTGCTACTACACTACTACACACCGTGCTACTACACTACTAAACACTGTGCTACTACACTACTACACACCGTGCTACTACACTACTACACACCGTGCTACTATACTACACATCGTACTACTACACTACTAAACACCGTGCTACTACACTACCACACACCGTGCTACTACAATACTACACACCGTGCTACTATACTACTACACACCGTGCTACTATACTACCAAACACCGTGCTACTATACTACTACACACCGTGCTACTATACTACTACACACCGTGCTACTATACTACACATCGTACTACTACATTACTAAACACCGTGCTACTACACTACTACACACCGTGCTACTACACTACTACACACCGTGCTACTATACTACTACACACCGTGCTACTACACTACCACACACCGCGCTACTATACTACCACACACCGTGCTACTATACTACCACACACCGTGCTACTATACTACCACACACCGTGCTACTATACTACCACACACCGTGCTACTATACTACCACACACCGTGCTACTATACTACCACACACTGTGCTACTATACTACCACACACCGTGCTACTATACTACCACACACCGTGCTACTATACTACCACACACCGTGCTACTATACTACCACACACCGTGCTACTATACTACTACACACCGTGCTACTATACTACTACACGATGTGCTACTATACTACTACACGCTGTGCTACTATACTACTACACGCTGTGCTACTATACTACTACACGCTGTGCTACTATACTACCACACACCGTGCTACTATACTACCACACACTGTGCTACTATACTACCACACACTGTGCTACTGTACTACTACACACTGTGCTACTATACTACCACACACTGTGCTACTGTACTACTACACACTGTGCTACTATACTACCACACACTGTGCTACTATACTACTACACACTGTGCTACTATACTACCACACACTGTGCTACTATACTACCACACACTGTGCTACTATACTACCACACACTGTGCTACTATACTACTACACACTGTGCTACTATACTACCACCCACTGTGCTACTATACTACCACACACTGTGCTACTATACTACCACACACCGTGCTACTATACTACCACACACTGTGCTACTATACTACTACACACTGTGCTACTATACTACTACACACGGTGCTACTATACTACCACCCACTGTGCTACTATACTACCACACACCGTGCTACTATACTACTACACACCGTGCTACTATACTACTACACGCTGTGCTACTATACTACTACACACGGTGCTACTATACTACCACACACGGTGCTACTATACTACAACACACTGTGCTACTATAGTACTACACACCATGCTACTATACTACTACACGCCGTGCTACTATACTACTACACACTGTGCTACTATACTACTACACACCGTGCTACTATACTACTACACACTGTGCTACTATACTACTACACACTGTGCTACTATACTACTACACACCGTGCTACTACACACCGTGCTACTATACTACTACACACCGTGCCACTATACTACACACTGTGCTACTATACCACACATTGTGCTACTATACTACTACACAGCGTGCTACTATACTACTACACAGCGTGCTACTACATACCGTGCTACTACACTACTACACACCGTGCTACTACACTACTACAAACCATGCTACTATACTACCACACACCGTGCTACTATACTACACATCGTACTACTACAGTACTACACACTGTGCTACTACAATACTACACACAGTTCTACTACACTACTACACATCGTACTACTACACTACTAAACACCGTGCTACTACACTACTAAACACTGTGCTACTACACTACTACACACCGTGCTACTACACTACTACACACCGTGCTACTATGCTACACATCGTACTACTACACTACTAAACACCGTGCTACTACACTACTACACACCGTGCTACTACACTACTACACACCGTGCTACTATACTACTACACACCGTGCTACTATACTACTACACACCGTGCTACTACACTACCACACACCGTGCTACTATACTACCACACACCGTGCTACTATACTACCACACACCGTGCTACTATACTACCACACACCGTGCTACTATACTACCACACACCGTGCTACTATACTACCACACACCGTGCTACTATACTACCACACACTGTGCTACTATACTACCACACACCGTGCTACTACACTACTACACACCGTGCTACTATACTACCACACACCGTGCTACTATACTACCACACACCGTGCTACTATACTACCACACACCGTGCTACTATACTACTACACGCTGTGCTACTATACTACTACACACCGTGCTACTATACTAACACACACTGTGCTACTATACTACCACACGCTGTGCTACTGTACTACTACACACCGTGCTACTATACTACTACAAACCGTGCCACTATAGTACTACACACCGTGCTACTATACTACTACACACCATGCCACTATAGTACTACACACCGTGCTACTATACTACTACAAACCGTGCCACTATAGTACTACACACCGTGCTACTATACTACTACAAACCGTGCTAATATACTACACACCGTGCTACTATACTACCACACACTGTGCTACTATACTACTACACACTGTGCTACTATACTACCACACACTGTGCTACTGTACTACTACACACCGTGCTACTATACTACTACAAACCGTGCCACTATAGTACTACACACCGTGCTACTATACTACTACACACCGTGCCACTATAGTACTACACACCGTGCTACTATACTACTACAAACCGTGCCACTATAGTACTACACACCGTGCTACTATACTACTACAAACCGTGCCACTATAGTACTACACACCGTGCTACTACACTACTACACACCGTGCTACTATACTACTACACACCGTGCTACTATACTACTACACACTGTGCTACTACACTACTACACACCTTGCTACTACACACCGTGCTACACTACCACACACCGTGCTACTACACTACTACACACTGTGCTACTACACTACTACACACCCTGCTACTACAATACTACAAACCATGCCACTATACTACTACACACCGTGCTACTATACTACTACACACCGTGCTACTATAGTACTACACACTGTGCTACTACACACCGTGCTACTAAACTACTACACACCGTGCTACACTACTACAAACCGTGCCACTATAGTACTACACACGGTGCTACTATACTACCACACACGGTGCTACTATACTACTACACACGGTGCTACTATACTACCACACACCGTGCTACTACACTACTACACACCGTGCTACTATACTACCACACACCGTGCTACTATACTACCACACACCGTGCTACTACACTACTACACACAGTGCTACTATACACCGCTACTATACTACCACACACCGTGCTACTATACTACTACACACGGTGCTACTATACTACTACACACAGTGCTACTATACACCGCTACTATACTACCACACACCGCGCTACTATACTACTACACACCGTGCTACTATACTACAACACACTGTGCTACTATAGTACTACACACCATGCTACTATACTACTACACACCGTGCTACTATACTACTACACACTGTGCTACTATACTACTACACACCGTGCTACTATACTACTACACACTGTGCTACTATACTACTACACACTGTGCTACTATACTACTACACACCGTGCTACTACACACCGTGCTACTATACTACTACACACCGTGCCACTATACTACACACTGTGCTACTATACCACACATTGTGCTACTATACTACTACACAGCGTGCTATTATACTACTACACAGCGTGCTACTACATACCGTGCTACTACACTACTACACACCGTGCTACTACACTACTACAAACCATGCTACTACAGTACTACACACCGTGCTACTATAGTACCTCACTCCGTGCTACTATACTACTACACAGCGTGCTACTATACTACTACACACCGTGCTACTATACTACTACACACCGTGCTACTATACTACACATCGTACTACTATAGCACTACACACCGTGCTACTATACAACACATCGTCCTACTATAGTACTACACACCGTGCTACTATAGTACTACACACCATGCTACTATAGTACAACACACCATGCTACTATACTACCACACACAGTGCTACTATACTATCACACACCGTGCTACTATACACCGCTACTATACTACTACATACCGTAATACTATACTACACATGGTGCAACGATACTACTACACACTCTGCTACTATACTACTACACACCGTGCTACTATACTACCACACACCGTGCTACTATACTACCACACACCGTGGTACTATACTACCACACACCGTGCTACTATACTACACACCGTGCTACTATACTACTACACACGGTGCTCCTATACTACTACACACCGTGCTAATATACTACCACACACCGTGCTACTATACTACCACACACCGTGCTACTATACTACACATCGTACTACTACAGTACTACACACCGTGCTACTACACTACTACACACAGTGCTACTACACTACTACACATCGTACTACTACACTACTAAACACCGTGCTACTACACTACTAAACACTGTGCTACTACACTACTACACACCGTGCTACTACACTACTACACACCGTGCTACTATACTACACATCGTACTACTACACTACTAAACACCGTGCTACTACACTACTACACACCGTGCTACTACACTACTACACACCGTGCTACTATACTACTACACACCGTGCTACTATACTACTACACACCGTGCTACTACACTACCACACACCGCGCTACTATACTACCACACACCGTGCTACTATACTACCACACACCGTGCTACTATACTACCACACACCGTGCTACTATACTACCACACACCGTGCTACTATACTACCACACACTGTGCTACTATACTACCACACACCGTGCTACTATACTACCACACACCGTGCTACTATACTACCACACACCGTGCTACTATACTACCACACACCGTGCTACTATACTACTACACACCGTGCTACTATACTACTACACGCTGTGCTACTATACTACTACACGCTGTGCTACTATACTACTACACGCTGTGCTACTATACTACTACACGCTGTGCTACTATACTACTACACACTGTGCTACTATACTACCACACACTGTGCTACTATACTACCACACACTGTGCTACTATACTACCACACACTGTGCTACTGTACTACTACACACTGTGCTACTATACTACCACACACTGTGCTACTATACTACTACACACTGTGCTACTATACTACCACCCACTGTGCTACTATACTACCACACACTGTGCTACTATACTACCACACACTGTGCTACTATACTACCACACACTGTGCTACTATACTACTACACACTGTGCTACTATACTACCACCCACTGTGCTACTATACTACCACACACTGTGCTACTATACTACCACACACCGTGCTACTATACTACCACACACTGTGCTACTATACTACTACACACTGCGCTACTATACTACTACACACGGTGCTACTATACTACCACCCACTGTGCTACTATACTACCACACACCGTGCTACTATACTACCACACACTGTGCTACTATACTACCACACACTGTGCTACTATACTACCACACACTGTGCTACTATACTACCACACACTGTGCTACTATACTACCACACACCGTGCTACCATACACCGCTACTATACTACTACACACCGTGCTACTATACTACCACTACTATACACGACACTACTATACTACCACACACCGTGCTAATTTACTACTACACACCGTGCTACTATACTACTACACACCGTGCTACTATACTACTACAAACCGTGCCACTATAGTACTACACACCGTGCTACTATACTACTACAAACCGTGCCACTATAGTACTACACACCGTGCTACTACACTACTACACACCGTGCTACTATACTACTACACACCGTGCTACTATACTACTACACACTGTGCTACTACACTACTACACACCTTGCTACTACACACCGTGCTACACTACCACACACCGTGCTACTACACTACTACACACTGTGCTACTACACTACTACACACCCTGCTACTACAATACTACAAACCATGCCACTATACTACTACACACCGTGCTACTATACTACTACACACCGTGCTACTATAGTACTACACACTGTGCTACTACACACCGTGCTACTACACTACTACACACCGTGCTACACTACTACAAACCGTGCCACTATAGTACTACACACGGTGCTACTATACTACCACACACGGTGCTACTATACTACTACACACGGTGCTACTATACTACCACACACCGTGCTACTACACTACTACACACCGTGCTACTATACTACCACACACCGTGCTACTATACTACCACACACCGTGCTACTACACTACTACACACAGTGCTACTATACACCGCTACTATACTACCACACACCGTGCTACTATACTACTACACACGGTGCTACTATACTACTACACACAGTGCTACTATACACCGCTACTATACTACCACACACCGCGCTACTATACTACTACACACCGTGCTACTATACTACAACACACTGTGCTACTATAGTACTACACACCATGCTACTATACTACTACACACCGTGCTACTATACTACTACACACTGTGCTACTATACTACTACACACCGTGCTACTATACTACTACACACTGTGCTACTATACTACTACACACTGTGCTACTATACTACTACACACCGTGCTACTACACACCGTGCTACTATACTACTAAACACCGTGCCACTATACTACACACTGTGCTACTATACCACACATTGTGCTACTATACTACTACACAGCGTGCTATTATACTACTACACAGCGTGCTACTACATACCGTGCTACTACACTACTACACACCGTGCTACTACACTACTACAAACCATGCTACTACAGTACTACACACCGTGCTACTATAGTACCTCACACCGTGCTACTATACTACTACACAGCGTGCTACTATACTACTACACACCGTGCTACTATACTACTACACACCGTGCTACTATACTACACATCGTACTACTATAGCACTACACACCGTGCTACTATACAACACATCGTCCTACTATAGTACTACACACCGTGCTACTATAGTACTACACACCATGCTACTATAGTACAACACACCATACTACTATACTACCACACACAGTGCTACTATACTATCACACACCGTGCTACTATACACCGCTACTATACTACTACATACCGTAATACTATACTACACATGGTGCAACGATACTACTACACACTCTGCTACTATACTACTACACACCGTGCTACTATACTACCACACACCGTGCTACTATACTACCACACACCGTGGTACTATACTACCACACACCGTGCTACTATACTACACACCTTGCTACTATACTACTACACACGGTGCTCCTATACTACTACACACCGTGCTAATATACTACCACACACCGTGCTACTATACTACCACACACCGTGCTACTATACTACACATCGTACTACTACAGTACTACACACCGTGCTACTACACTACTACACACAGTGCTACTACACTACTACACATCGTACTACTACACTACTAAACACTGTGCTACTACACTACTAAACACTGTGCTACTACACTACTACACACCGTGCTACTACACTACTACACACCGTGCTACTATACTACACATCGTACTACTACACTACTAAACACCGTGCTACTACACTACTACATATCGTGCTACTACACTACTATACACCGTGCTACTATACTACTACACACCGTGCTACTATACTACTACACACCGTGCTACTACACTACCACACACCGCGCTACTATACTACCACACACCGTGCTACTATACTACCACACACCGTGCTACTATACTACCACACACCGTGCTACTATACTACCACACACCGTGCTACTATACTACCACACACTGTGCTACTATACTACCACACACCGTGCTACTATACTACCACACACCGTGCTACTATACTACCACACACCGTGCTACTATACTACCAAACACCGTGCTACTATACTACTACACACCGTGCTACTATACTACTACACGCTGTGCTACTATACTACTACACGCTGTGCTACTATACTACTACACGCTGTGCTACTATACTACTACACACTGTGCTACTATACTACCACACACCGTGCTACTATACTACCACACACTGTGCAACTGTACTACTACACACTGTGCTACTATACTACCACACACTGTGCTACTATACTACTACACACTGTGCTACTATACTACCACCCACTGTGCTACTATACTACCACACACTGTGCTACTATACTACCACACACTGTGCTACTATACTACCACACACTGTGCTACTATACTACTACACACTGTGCTACTATACTACCACCCACTGTGCTACTATACTACCACACACTGTGCTACTATACTACCACACATCGTGCTACTATACTACCACACACTGTGCTACTATACTACCACACACTGTGCTACTATACTACCACACACTGTGCTACTATACTACCACACACTGTGCTACTATACTACCACACACCGTGCTACCATACACCGCTACTATACTACTACACACCGTGCTACTATACTACCACTACTATACACGACACTACTATACTACCACACACCGTGCTAATTTACTACTACACACCGTGCTACTATACTACCACACACCGTGCTACTCTACTACTACACACCGTGCTACTATACTACTACACACCGTGCTACTATACTACCACACACCGTGCTACTATACTACTACACACCGTGCTACTATACTACTACACACCGTGCTACTTTACTACTACACACCGTGCTACTATACACCGCTACTATATTACTACACACCGTGCTACTATACTACTACACACCGTGCTACTATACACCGCTACTATACTACTACACACCGTGCTACTATACACCGCTACTATACTACTACACACCGTGCTACTATACTACTACACACCGTGCTACTATACTACTACACACCGTGCTACTATACTGCCACACACTGTGCTACTATACTACCACACACCGTGCTACTATACTACCACACACCGTGCTATTATACACCGCTACTATACTACTACACACCGTGCTACTATACTACCACTACCATACACGACACTACTATACTACCACACACCGTGCTACTATACTACTACACACCGTGCTACTATACTACCACCCACCGTGCTACTATACTACCACACACCGTGCTATTATACACCGCTACTATACTACTACACACCGTGTTACTATACTACCACTACCATACACGACACTACTATCCTACCACACATCGTGCTACTATATACTACTACACACCGTGCTACTATACTACCACACACCGTGCTACTATACTACCACACACCGTGCTATTATACACCGCTACTATACTACTACACACCGTGCTACTATACTACCACTACCATACACGACACTACTATACTACCACACACCGTGCTACTATACTACCACACACCGTGCTACTCTACTACTACACACCGTGCTACTATACTACTACACACCGTGCTACTATACTACCACACACCGTGCTACTATACTACTACACACCGTGCTACTATACTACTACACACCGTGCTACTATACTACTACACACGGTGCTACTATACTACTACACACAGTGCTACTATACTACCACACACCATGCTACTATACTACCACACACCATGCTACTATACTACTACACACCATGCTACTATACTACCACACACAGTGCTACTATACTACTACACACCGTGTTACTATAATACACACCGCGCTACTATACACCGCTACTATACTACTACACACCGTAATACTATACTACACACGGTGCTACTATACTACTACACACAGTGCTACTATACTACCACACACCATGCTACTATACTACCACACACCATGCTACTATACTACTACACACCGTGCTACTATACTACACACTGCGCTACTATACACCGCTACTATACTACTACACACCGTAATACTATACTACCACACACCGTGCTACTATACCACCCACCATGCTACTATACTACACACCGTGCACTATACTACACACCATACTACTATACTACACACAGTGCTACTATACTACACACAGTGCTACTATACTACACACCGCGCTACTATACTACACACCGCGCTACTATACTACCACACTCCTGTTTAAAGTAACTGATCTCAGTCCTGTTTAAAGTAACTGATCTCAGTCCTGTTTAAAGTAACTGATCTCAGTCCTGTTTAAAGTAACTGATCTCAGTCCTGTTTAAAGTAACTGATCTCAGTCCTGTTTAAAATAACTGATCTTAGTCCTGTTTAAAGTAACTGATCTCAGTCCTGTTTAAAGTGAACTGTGGTATTAAGAGAAACATAACTCAGTTCTCTTTGTATTCACTCTGCCTCTGGATTTGAATGAGGACTCAACTCTTTGCTAGTTCACTTCACCTATTTTGTGGACAGAGTCCTCTTTGCATTCACACTTTCATGTTTAGAAAGGAATCAAGATCTTTTTCCAACATTCACTCAATGCACCCTGGGATTTTACAAAGTGCAGGACAAGACATTCAATCAGAATGAGTTATTGGACATCTAGCAAAACCTACTTACATTTTGGAAGATAATAGATAAAGACATAATAAATATAATCAGAAGATACTATTAACATGTACTGTACATTTCATTGTTGACAGAAATAATAGCAATAGAACAACTGCAGAATAACTAATGATTTATTTGAAAATTGTCAACCGCCCCTCAAAGATCCCGCACCAACCCAACAAAGGCCTAATGAACACCCACACAGGAAAAGTGTGGTCATGTATGCTGTGTGTGTGTGTTTATGGATGTAGTGTGTGTGTGTGTGTGTGTGTGTGTGTGTGTGTGTGTGTGTGTGTGTGTGTGTGTGTGTGTGTGTGTGTGTGTGTGTGTGTGTGTGTGTGTGTGTGTGTGTGTGTGTGTGTGTGTGTGTGTGTGTGTGTTTGCACACCAGTGTGTACTGTATGTTAACAGATCCATAGATAATATGGTTGGGGTTGAGAAGGTGATGGAGAAAATGTACCTCATGAATAATTTTTCTGTTCACAGGATTCTACACACCTTCCTCATGTCTTCGTCAGTATCACTTCATTAGCACCTCTATGACCTGGACTGATGCCCAGAGTTACTGCAGAGCGAAATACACTGACCTGACCACAGTAGATGACATGGAGGACCTGAACAGGCTGATTACCAGTGACAGTAGTTATAATTACTTGTCCTTTATCGGACTGAAGAGGGGGGACTCCATGAAGTGGCACTGGTCTCTGGCAGAAAGACGTTTCTACAGAGAGGGGGAGACTGAGTTCAGAAACTGGGACACTGGGACGCCCCAAAATGGTAACTGTGCTTTAATGAGTACAGCTGGTCTGTGGAACAACACTCCTGTGATGACCAGCATCACTTCATCTGTTATGATGGTGAGTGTTTACATACTAATGATGAAGCCTGTTCTAAGTGCTGGAGTTTACATTGAGTTGAAAACAAAGACTCATGATAGCTTAAGTTGTTAATCAGTTATTGATCTGTTATCAAATCAATGATAACATGTACTATAGATGATCAGTAGATGATATTTCACTGGATATTTGTATTGATTATTACATTTGACTTTTGCAAGAACAACACCAACCTAACATACGTCTTAATTCAGGAGAACAAGACCTGGATAGATGCTCAGAGTTACTGCAGACAGCATCACACAGACCTGGTCAGTGTGAGGAACCAGACTGAGAACACAGAGATAGAGCAGAAGATATCACTGAGGGGACTTCCTGTGTGGATCGGTCTGTTTCAAGACTCCTGGAGATGGTCAGAC
>NW_024061746.1:87137-95148 GCF_016432855.1 Salvelinus namaycush | reverse complement strand
GTTATATACAACTACGCCTGCACATCTGACATGTTAATAAACCTACGCTGCACAATCTGACATGTCAATAAACTACTGCTGCACATCTGAACATTGGTTTCAATAAACTACGCTGGCACATCTGACATGTCAATAAACTACGCTGCACATCTGACATGTTAATAAACTACGCTGCACATCTGACAATAAACTACACTTCACATTGACATGTAATAACTACGCTGCACCATCTGACAATGTTAATAAATCTACCGACTGCACATCTGACATGTTAATAAACTACGCTGCACATCTGACATGTCACTAACACTACTTGCTGCACATCTAACATGTTCAATAAACTACGCTGCCACATTCTGACATGTTCAATTAACGCTACGCTGCACATCTGACATGTCAATAAACCTACTGCCTGCACATCTAACATGTTCAATAAACTACGCTGCACATCTGACATGTTCAATAACGCTACGCTGCACATATGACATTTCAATAACTATGCTGCACATCTAACATGTTCAATAAACTACGGCTGCAACAATCTGACATGTCAATAAACTACGCTGCACATCTGACATGTCAATAAACTCTGCTGCACATCCTAAACCTGTTAATAAACTACGCTGCCACATCTGACATGTTCAAGTAAACTACGGCTGCACCATCTTGACATGTCAATAAACTACGCTGCCACATCTTGACATGTCCAATAAACTTACGCCTGCACAATCTAACATGTCAATGAACTACGCTGCACATTCTGACATGTTTAAATTAAACTCACTGCTGCACATCTGACATGTCAATAAACTACGCTGCACATCTGAACATGTTCAATAAAACTACGCTGCCACATCTGACATGTCCAATAACTACGGGCTTGCCACATCTGAACATGTTACTTAAACTACGCTGCACATCTAACATTTCAATAACGCTACGCTGCACATCTGAACATGCTAATAAACTACGCTGCACATCTAACATGTTAATAAACTACGCTGCACATCTGACAATGTTCAATAAATACTGGCTGCACATCTGACATGTTAATACGCTACGCTGCACATCTGACATGTCAATAAACTATGCTGCACATCTAAACATGTTAATAAACTACGCTGCACATCTGACATGTTAATACGCTACGCTGCACATCTGACATGTCAATAAACTACGCTGCACATCTGACATGTCAGTAAACTACGCTGCACATCTGACATGTCAATAAACTACGCTGCACATCTGACATGTCAATAAACTATGCTGCACATCTAAACATGTTAATAAACTATGCTGCACATCTGACATGTCAATAAACTAGGCTGCACATCTGACATGTCAATAAACTACGCTGCACATCTGACATGTCAATAAACTACGCTGCACATCTAAACATGTCAATAAACTACGCTGCACATCTGACATGTCAATAAACTATGCTGCACATCTAAACATGTTAATAAACTAGGCTGCACATTTGACATGTCAATAAACTACGCTGCACATCTGACATGTCAATAAACTACGATGCACATCTGACATGTCAATAAACTACGCTGCACACCTGAACATGTTAATAAACTACGCTGCAAATCTGACATGTTAATAAACTACGCTGCACATCTGACATGTTAATAAACTACGCTGCACATCTGACATGTCAATAAACTACGCTGCACATCTGACATGTCAATGAACTACGCTGCACATCTGACATGTTAATAAACTATGCTGCACATCTGACATGTTAATAAACTACGCTGCACATCTGACATGTCAATAAACTACGCTGCACATCTGACATGTCAATAAACTACGCTGCACATCTAAACATGTTAATAAACTACGCTGCACATCTGACATGTTAATACGCTACGCTGCACATCTGACATGTCAATAAACTACGCTGCACATCTAAACATGTTAATAAACTACGCTGCACATCTGACAATTTAATAAACTACGCTGCACATCTGACATGTTAATACGCTACGCTGCACATCTGACATGTCAATAAACTACGCTGCACATCTGACATGTCAGTAAACTACGCTGCACATCTGACATGTCAATAAACTACGCTGCACATCTGACATGTCAATAAACTATGCTGCACATCTAAACATGTTAATAAACTACGCTGCACATCTGACATGTCAATAAACTAGGCTGCACATCTGACATGTCAATAAACTACGCTGCACATCTGACATGTCAATAAACTACGCTGCACATCTAAACATGTCAATAAACTACGCTGCACATCTGACATGTCAATAAACTATGCTGCACATCTGACATGTCAATAAACTACGCTGCACATCTGACATGTTAATAAACTACGCTGCACATCTGACATGTCAATAAACTACGCTGCACATCTGACATGTCAATAAACTACGATGCACATCTGACATGTTAATAAACTACGCTGCACATCTGACATGTCAATAAACTACGCTGCACATCTGACATGTCAATAAACTACGCTGCACATCTGACATGTCAATAAACTACGCTGCACATCTGAACATGTTAATAAACTACGCTGCACATCTGACATGTTAATAAACTACGCTGCACATCTGACATGTCAATAAACTACGCTGCACATCTAAACATGTCAATAAACTACGCTGCACATCTGACATGTCAATAAACTACGCTGCACATCTGACATGTCAATAAACTACGCTGCACATCTGACATGTCAATAAACTACGCTGCACATCTAAACATGTCAATAAACTACGCTGCACATCTGACATGTCAATAAACTACGCTGCACATCTGACATGTCAATAAACTACGCTGCACATCTGACATGTCAATAAACTACGCTGCACATCTGACATGTTAATAAACTACGCTGCACATCTAAACATGTTAATACGCTACGCTGCACATCTGACATGTCAATAAACTACGCTGCACATCTGACATGTCAATAAACTACGCTGCACATCTGACATGTCAATAAACTACGCTGCACATCTAAACATGTCAATAAAATACGCTGCACATCTGACATGTCAATAAACTACGCTGCACATCTGACATGTCAATAAACTACGCTGCACATCTAAACATGTCAATAAAATACGCTGCACATCTGACATGTTAATAAACTACGCTGCACGCACACACATACACATGTCAATAAACTACGCTGCACATCTGACATGTCAATAAACTACGCTGCACATCTGACATGTTAATAAACTACGCTGCACATCTGACATGTCAATAAACTACGCTGCACATCTGACATGTCAATAAACTACGCTGCACATCTGACATGTCAATAAACTACGCTGCACATCTGACATGTTAATAAACTACGCTGCACATCTAAACATGTCAATAAACTACGCTGCACATCTAAACATGTCAATAAACTGCCATTAAACACAATTGTTAAGCATCAGTATCGACAACTTTGTCCTCCATCTATATTCATCCTGACCCCCATTGTCTAGTTAGGGCCCAGCACCACTACACGCTTGGTTAGTCACTCCTGACCCCTCCACCGGACACAAAGGCTCTAGTGTGACATGGTGACCTACCTGTGAGGAGACCTGTTCTGCTGGAGTGGACAACAGTGACCCGTAGGATGACATTTGACCTAAAAGGTGAAAGATCATTGAGTAACTTTGAATGACAACATTTCCTGGAATGGGGATGATAGAGATTCTGGTAAGTAGAACAATATGTCTGCCTTTGGTGATATAAGCAAAGAAATATCAATTAATCAAATGAATTATTAATAAAAAAATGATTTTAACAAATTGTTTGTAGGAGAGAGTGGGGTGAGTTGATATTGTTTTTACCTCAGCATCCCTCTGTGTAACAAAGATATCTACATGTATTTCAGGTAGTTAGATAGATATCTACATGTATTTCAGGTAGTTAGATAGATATCTACATGTATTTCAGGTAGTTAGATAGCTATCTACATGTATTTCCGTTAGATATCTACATGTATTTCAGGTAGTTAGATAGATATCTACATGTATTTCAGGTAGATAGATAGATATCTACATGTATTTCAGGTAGTTAGATAGATATCTACATGTATTTCAGGTAGATAGATAGATATCTACATGTATTTCAGGTAGTTAGATAGATATCTACATGTATTTCAGGTAGTTAGATAGATATCTACATGTATTTCAGGTAGTTAGATAGATATCTACATGTATTTCAGGTAGATAGATAGATATCTACATGTATTTCAGGTAGTTAGATAGATATCTACATGTATTTCAGGTAGTTAGATACATGTATTTCAGGTAGTTAGATAGATATCTACATGTATTTCAGGTAGATATCTACATGTATTTCAGGTAGATAGATATATATCTACATGTATTTCAGGTAGATAGATACATGTATTTCAGGTAGTTAGATAGATATCTACATGTATTTCAGGTAGATAGATAGATATCTACATGTATTTCAGGTAGATAGATACATGTATTTCAGGTAGTTAGATATATATCTACATGTACTTCAGGTAGATAGATACATGTATTTCAGGTAGTTAGATATATATCTACATGTATTTCAGGTAGATAGATACATGTATTTCAGGTAGATAGATATATATCTACATGTACTTCAGGTAGATAGATAGATATCTACATGTATTTCAGGTAGATAGATACATGTATTTCAGGTAGATAGATATATATCTACATGTATTTCAGGTAGTTAGATATATATCTACATGTATTTCAGGTAGATAGATACATGTATTTCAGGTAGATAGATATATATCTACATGTACTTCAGGTAGATAGATAGATATCTACATGTATTTCAGGTAGATAGATACATGTATTTCAGGTAGTTAGATAGATATCTACATGTATTTCAGGTAGTTAGATAGATATCTACATGTATTTCAGGTAGATAGATAGATATCTACATGTATTTCAGGTAGATAGATAGATATCTACATGTATTTCAGGTAGTTAGATAGATATATACATGTATTTCAGGTAGATAGATAGGTATCTACATGTATTTCAGGTAGTTAGGTATTTCAGGTAGTTAGATAGATATCTACATATATTTCAGGTAGGTATCTACATGTATTTCAGGTAGTTAGATAGATATCTACATGTATTTCAGGTAGATATCTACATGTATTTCAGGTAGATATCTACATGTATTTTAGGTAGTTAGATAGACATCTACATGTATTTCAGGTAGTTAGATAGATATCTACATGTATTTCAGGTAGATAGATAGATATCTACATGTATTTTAGGTAGATAGATAGATATCTACATGTATTTCAGGTAGTTAGATAGATATCTACATGTATTTCAGGTAGATATCTACATGTATTTCAGGTAGTTAGATAGATATCTACATGTATTTCAGGTAGATATCTACATGTATTTCAGGTAGTTAGATAGATATCTACATGTATTTCAGGTAGATATCTACATGTATTTCAGGTAGTTAGATAGATATCTACATGTATTTCAGGTAGTTAGATATATATCTACATGTATTTCAGGTAGTTAGATAGATATCTACATGTATTTCAGGTAGATAGATAGATATCTACATGTATTTCAGGTAGATAGATAGATATCTACATGTATTTCAGGTAGATATCTACATGTATTTCAGGTAGTTAGATAGATATCTACATGTATTTCAGGTAGTTAGATAGATATCTACATGTATTTCAGGTAGATATCTACATGTATTTCAGGTAGATAGATAGATATCTACATGTATTTCAGGTAGTTAGATAGATATCTACATGTATTTCAGGTAGATATCTACATGTATTTCAGGTAGATAGATATATATCTACATGTATTTCAGGTAGATAGATACATGTATTTCAGGTAGTTAGATATATATCTACATGTACTTCAGGTAGATAGATACATGTATTTCAGGTAGTTAGATATATATCTACATGTATTTCAGGTAGATAGATACATGTATTTCAGGTAGATAGATAGATATCTACATGTATTTCAGGTAGATAGATACATGTATTTCAGGTAGTTAGATATATATCTACATGTACTTCAGGTAGATAGATACATGTATTTCAGGTAGTTAGATATATATCTACATGTATTTCAGGTAGATAGATACATGTATTTCAGGTAGATAGATATATATCTACATGTACTTCAGGTAGATAGATAGATATCTACATGTATTTCAGGTAGTTAGATATATATCTACATGTATTTCAGGTAGATAGATACATGTATTTCAGGTAGATAGATATATATCTACATGTACTTCAGGTAGATAGATAGATATCTACATGTATTTCAGGTAGATAGATACATGTATTTCAGGTAGTTAGATAGATATCTACATGTATTTCAGGTAGTTAGATAGATATCTACATGTATTTCAGGTAGATAGATAGATATCTACATGTATTTCAGGTAGATAGATAGATATCTACATGTATTTCAGGTAGTTAGATAGATATATACATGTATTTCAGGTAGATAGATAGGTATCTACATGTATTTCAGGTAGTTAGGTATTTCAGGTAGTTAGATAGATATCTACATATATTTCAGGTAGGTATCTACATGTATTTCAGGTAGTTAGATAGATATCTACATGTATTTCAGGTAGATATCTACATGTATTTCAGGTAGATATCTACATGTATTTCCGTTAGATATCTACATGTATTTTAGGTAGTTAGATAGATATCTACATGTATTTCAGGTAGTTAGATAGATATCTACATGTATTTCAGGTAGATATCTACATGTATTTCAGGTAGTTAGATAGATATCTACATGTATTTCAGGTAGATAGATAGATATCTACATGTATTTCAGGTAGATAGATAGATATCTACATGTATTTCAGGTAGATAGATAGATATCTACATGTATTTCAGGTAGTTAAGCAGAATTTCTGTACTGAATGAATATAACCGCTCCCTTTTTAAATTCATGTCTGTCTTTATTTCACACAATTCAACACAATCGCAATTTCGTTAAGCACAGCATGCTCTGTGCTTAAAGGCCCCCTTGTCGGCGTGGATAAATAGCCCAGCAGCCCTGATTGCTAAATTCTATCTTTCACTTAGTCATCTACCAATCATACCCCTGCTCACTTAGTCATCTACCAATCATAACCCTCCTCACTTAGTCACCGGGGGTGAGACCGGTGGGGGTATGTTGTGGGGCGGGGAGGGGGGGTGAGAGAAAGCGAGAGAGAGAGAGAGAGAATTACTTGACACATTGGAAAGAATTCACAAAAAAACAGAGTAAACTAGAATGCTATTTGGCCCTAAACAGAGAGTACAGTGACTGACCCAAATTTAAGGAAAGCTTTGACTATGTACAGACTCAGTGAGCAAAGCCTTGCTATTGAGAAAGGCCACCGTAGGCAGACCTGGCTCTCAAGAGAAGACAGGCTATGTGCACACTGCCCACAAAATGAGGTGGAAACTGAGCTGCACTTCCTAACCTCCTGCCAAATGTATGACCATATTAGAGACACATATTTCCCTCAGAATACACAGATCCACAAAGAATTCAAAAACAAACCCAATTTTGATAAACTACCATATCTATTGGGTGAAAAACCACAGTGTGTCATCAAAGCAGCAAGATTTGTGACCTGTTGCCACAAGAAAAGGGCAACCAGTGAAGAACAAACACCATTGTAAATACAACCCATATTTATGTTAATTTATTTTCCCTTTTGTACTTTAACCATTTGCACATCGGTTACAGCACCGTATTGTAAAACTTGAAATTCAATTGTGTTAATATTATCAAGGAGAAAAGCAACAAAATGAAGTACAAACAACATTTATTCAACTATGACTTGATGTGAATAGCAATGTCTCTATTCTTTTGGAACTTCTGTGAGTGTAATGTTTACTGTTCATTTTTATTATCTACTTCACTTGCTTTTGTAATGTTAACATATGTTTCCCGTGCCAATAAACCCCTTTGAATGGATGTTTTGTTGTTGAGAGAATGAGAAT